>NW_026843474.1:0-150420 GCF_019175385.1 Lycium barbarum
CATGGAGGACCGGCACAGGGAAGTCCGATAGGAGTCAGGATCGGAGACAGCCCAAGAGGGCCAGATCATCTGGGTATTCGGGAGATTTTCGGGGCAGACAGCCTCAGCAGCCGCAGCAGCCTAGCAGACAGCTATCCCAGCCGGCACAGAGCGCACCTCCACAGCCTACAGGTCGCAGATTTGATAGCCCAGGTTATTCAGGAGCAGGTCAGAGCTCCAGGGCTTCAGGTTCGCGGACAGATAGGGGTTCTGGTCAGACGAGGCCACCTAGGCCTCAGTGTTCTTATTGTGGCAGATACTATCCTGGGGAGTGCTACAGAGCCACCGGTGCATGTTTTTCTTGTGGCCGTCAGGGCCATTCTGTGAGAGATTGCCCGTATAAGGGTAGTTCGGGTGGTGCAGCGCAGCCTACCGGATCAGCCGCCGGGTCTTCATCTTCATCAGTGGCTATGCGCCCTACGGGGCCAGGTACTTCAGCACCAGCGGGTCGCGGCAGAGGCCGTGGTGGAGCTTCTGGTACTAGCGGTCCTTCGAACCGCATTTATGCTCTGTCCAGCCGCCAGGATCAGGAGGCATCGCCTAATGTCGTTACAGGTACATTATTGGTTTTCTCTCGGTCTGTGTATGCATTGATTGATCCAGGTTCGTCTTTGTCATATATTTCGCCTCTAGTTGCTAGTAAAATTGGTATAACGTCTGAACCTATAGAGCCGTTTATGTATTATTACTCAAGTCTTGTATTTATTCCTTTTAGATGCTCTTGTATGACTTAGACTAGACCCAGGGGGTATTTTTCTTATTCTGCACTATTTCTATTATATAATATTGTGAGACTTACATATTTATTCTTTTCCACTTGTTCGATATTATTTATGTCTTTATTTATCGTTGGGTTGAGAGTTCACTTACCGAGGTGGGAAGGTAAGTGCCCGAACGACTTATGTCAAAATGGGTCGTGACCTTGTTATGGTCCAATTTTACGCGGGTGCATAAAAGATAATTCGAGGTTGTGGAATCTATTCGAATTTTTGTATTTTTTAGAGTCGCCACCTAATTTATAAGGGAAATTAGGATAACCAAGTTTAAAGGGTTTATCAAACAAGAGAAAAATTCCTTTTAAACTAGAGTTGGAGGTAAGGGTTCTAGTGATCCCCTAGGAAAGGTTTTAAGCACTCTAGTATTAAGGATCCATAGAATGTGGTTGACCTACGAGTTTCAATGTGTGATTATTGTATTTATTTGCTTAAAATAATTCACTTTCTTGTATAAACTTGTCATGGCATATCATAGTTCCATTTTGCCAAAATTCCCTTTATTTGAAGAAAAGTTTATCTCCTTTTGAAAATATTACAAAGTTTAAATAGTCATATTACTTTCTGGACTAAAAACACGCACAAGGTTTCCCTTCGGTAGAGTTTAACTTAATTTAGTCCCAAGTATTATGTCCATTTTTATCTTTATAGGTTTTTTGAGAAATAATTGAGTATATTCCCTTTATTAATATGACATCGGTTTATACAAGTATGGAAAAAGGTTTAACAATTTTTTTGCATCTTTGTCCAATTTTAAGGTCAACCATATACTACTTTCAAACCTTTATCTCAACCTAAAGCTTAAATGTATTTTTCTTGTTTTCAACTTAAGGGTGGGCTTTGGGCCCAAAAGATTGAAATAACCTTAAGTTTCCAAAAAAAGTTTGAAAACTCATTGTTTATAACTTTCCTGAAATCTGTTTCCATTTCCTTTGTATACAAGAACAGTTCCCAAATTTGTTTTAAAAGAACAGGCCATAAACAATTTGTTTTCAATATTTTTATATCTGTGTATATATATCTCGCACATCAGTATGTCATTTCCAATTTTGTTTTCAAAAAAGATCGCCAAATTCATATACATTTATGTAGATCGTATCACGAATATAGCATACATGTATATAATCATTTTTTTAGTTTTAAATCACTTGGCCAAAAATCCATTTTTAACCAATTACATGCATTTTTATTCTTTTATTAAGTCAAGTTTAAAAAATCATTTGATGATAATCCTAAACTTCTACGCAAAATTCCTAAATCCTAACCACGGGTTAGAATAATTACAATAATTTGTGTACATATACATATACATATACAAATACAACTTATAAAAATAAGAAGAATAGTTTATGGCTAGTGGGCCTATCGAAGCCCACTAGTTACCATTTTCACCCATGGTTGGGCCTTCAGTGCATTTAATTCATTCGTAACTTGATCAAAAAGGGGTATTGGGCCTCTGGCCCAACAGAGGCTTTACGAAGAAATTGGCCCGAATGGCCCACGTGGATTCCCTTGCAAAATAAAGGAGGGGGAAAGGGGGAAATGCAGTTAGAAGTACCTAGACGAAATAAATAAATTAACAAGAGCTTAAAGAAGAAATACAACCCTATATATCATGTATACATATATACGTGTCAAGTACATTTAATATACTTAGCAAAAACAAACAAACAAGAATAAAAGCCTAAAACAGAAAACAAATCAGGGAACAGACCCAAATAGGATAGAATCAACAAGCCATAAGGGGAAATCCCAATTCAATGATATAAGAGAACAAATAAAAGGGTCAGGCCCAAATTTTTATCAACAATGTCTTTAAGTCCAAATTATGAAGATATTCCATCGGTATACAAGATATAGCACCTTATATGTACCAAGGCTTATTTAAACTGTATATATCTCATATATCCCACATATATAATGCAATAACAATATAGTCGGTACCTTCTTCTAACTCCTAACAGCCTCAACAGAGAAAGGATAAGTTCCTTTTATGCATATATACATGACTTTAACCCCTTTTTAAAATATAGTTTTAAGTAGATTGATCTTCAAACTTAATGATTTAGCTTTAACCATAATTTTCAACACAAACAGGAAGGACATTACAACTATAACCTTCTCTAGGGTGACATATAAAAGATTTTACACCATTTTCAACTCCTTAAGTCAGTTACCATTTGTTCAGGCCAAGACATAAACATTCCACTTTAGAATAAACCAAAATCCAGAGAGTAATTTCATTATAGGATCCTGTAGAGGTACTAAGGGAACACACAAATTATGAAGGCAAGAAAAGGGATAAAGGCAAAAGTAGAAGCCCCAAATGTCATATAGGCTGGCTATTTAGTCTAAATAATCACAGAAAATCTCAAACAAGCGTACATACTCTTTCAAACAGTATATGAGACCAAAGGGAGTGAGGGGGACGGGATTATGTAATGGTTCAGGCTTAAAGATAAAGTCATTTAGCCTATCCCTTGAATGAGTTACTTTTAATATAACTTTACTTCAACCAAACTTAGCAAAACCAACATGCTTTACTCAAATGGCAATGTAAATACAACTATGAAGATAAGCATGAGGGGAAGACAAATACTATAGTTGTTACATTATACATAGCCAATATATAAGACTCAAATTGAGACAAATAGGAACTGTCATCTTTTAGGTCACACAAACAGACAGCAAAATATGTGGAGTGACTTTGTAATATCCACAGCAGCAAGAACACAATGCACACAAAAATGTAAAGAATATCATGGGACCAAGCAGGGACAATTCTTATCTTTGCAACCTAAACCTCATCATTTCAACTTAGCAAATTGCATCTTACACAGAGTCCTTCTTTCCTCTTCAACAGAGTCTTAGAGGGTCCTATGAGACATGACTCAATATGGAGGAACCCCCTCAGCAAAAGATTAGTGGTACCAGAGTTTGTGTAACAACTTGCTTGATCGTTATGCGGGTTTTGAGCATTCTACCCTTGCTAGTACTTTCCTGAGGTTAGAAATGACAGAACTTAAATAATTTCGTCATGTTGCATGTTGTGTTTTGTGAATTATAAGTGACTCTGTGATGTATTTTTAACTTGGTTTTGTAGCTGGCTTGTGTTCATAAGACCTTTGAATGATTTTGAGAGATAAGTATAAAAATGTAGGAAATTTCGCGCTCACTGCCTAAAATACATCGCTGCAGCCGAAAGATTTCCACTGCAAGGAGGCCGCTACAGCGAGTAGGGGTTTCGCTGTAGCGAAGGGTTGGATTTTTCAAAGGCCCGCTGTAGTGAAGGGTTGGATTTTTTAAAGGCCCGTTGTAGCGAGGCCGCTGCAGCGGTCCTCATTAAGTCAGAAACCTTAGTTAAATACCTTATTTCGACGCCACTCCTCACATAACTCCAAAAACAGTTCCCAAGAAATCTTGAGGTGAATTTTCTAAGGCAAGGTCAATACTCTTCATTAAGGAAACTTTCCACCATTAATCTCGTTAGTTCTTTAATCGTACTAACTCCTAGCACCAAATAAAAGCTAGTTTGGGGAGAATTGAAAGGTTAAAACACCTAAGTCCATAAAACCCTAGAATATTAATGGGTTATTGTTTATTGTTGTTTAATCATCTAAGAGTAGTGATTATCACTTCATAGCATAAGAATTGGATATTCAATGATGGAAATTGTTTTTTAAGACCTAGGGTTCTAATAAAAATGGGAACTTTGGCTAAAATTAGAACTGTAGGGTTGAATTTATTATAGAACCCACAAATTGAGTTAATACTCCTTTACTTACTTAGTATTATGATTTCTGAACATTGAACATTCTAAGGCATTGCAAAAGGGAATGGTTGTTGCGAAGTGATTCCATTGCTCAAATCTGCTTTGAGGTAGGTCATGGTTTACTTGTGTTACACTTTGATTAATTGATTGTATATGTCGTAGAATTTATGGGAGAAAGCATGTCTAGGTCTTCGGACTTGGATTTTGGTGATCGTTGTTAGTTGTATGACTAAATTGTGTGAAGTGATTCTCAATTGTTTAGGTTGATAAACTTGAATTATATTCTTGAGACTGTTGAAAGGGAGGTGTTCATATATACCCTTTAGAGATGAATTGAGATAGCTACATATTATATTATTATTGAGCAGATTATTTGTGATTCTTATTATGGATTGTGTTATTTGCTTATATTTCGTTGGTGTTGATTTGACACGTGTATTTGAGCTATTCTTGTAATGTGATTATGAGACATTTTTTGTTGATGATTGAGATGGAACATATACATCTCTTACGGCACATTTGATAGGGGGTGACGTAGCCTAGTTATGAGCTAGTGGTCCGAGGTTCATTCCGAAAAGAGTGGTACATAGACACCACGGGTCCCCTGAAGGTTATGGCTATTTGGGGAAAAATACCATTTAGCATGTGTGTACAGTTATGTGACAGAGCTGGAAACTTTATTGTTTATTGTTTTACTTTCGGCTTGAGTATTGGTATTTCATTATTGGTAATTGGTGATTGATTCTGAAAGAGGATTATTTGAGGATATTTATTGTGATCCATGTTTATTGTGCCTGTCTGCCTATTCCATTGATTTTATGTGTGTAAGCAGGATACTAATCTTAGTCGGCCTATGATACCTACTAGTGCGTGTTGTTTGTACTGACCTACACTTGCTGCACTATTTTTTGTGAGTGTAGATTTTGAGCCAGAGACGTCTTCCAGACCTCACATCTAGTTGAGGCTATTCGTTACCAAGATCAGAGGGTGAGCTCCTATTCGTGAAATATCGCCTGAAGATCTTTCTTTATTTCAGATGTCTATCTTTCATCCCAAATATTATGTTTTTTTTTAGACAGTATCTTTTTTCTTTAGACATTTTTGGTTAGAGTCCTTGTACGGTGACTTTTAGATTTTTAGGGATGTAATAGCTAGATTTTCGCATTCGCTATTTTATTTATTTTATTGTCAGACATCTTATTCCATTATTCGTGAGCAATGTTTATTATTTGGTTTAAGTAATTGAAATTGGCTTAATAATGGGTTAAGGGATTGGTTCGCCCACTATAGGACTTGTGTGGGTTCCACTCACGTCTGTTGGGACGTGACAAAGTTGGTATCAGAGCTTTAGGTTCGTTGATCTCATCGTACAAGGACATATCTAGTAGAGTCCTACAGATCGATATGGAGACGTTTGTACTTATCTTCGGGAGGCTATGGGACACTAGAAAACTTTAATTTTTTTCTTTCTTTCGTGCTACTTGATTCCAATTGTTATCTGGATAATTCAAATTGGTATCTGACTATTTTTTCTATTCTCTTACAGATGGTGAGGGCTGGGGCCACAACTCGCGGGGGAGGTCAGGCCGCTGGGGCTGCAGTTCGTGGAGGAGGCCAGGCCAGAGGTCGTAGACATGGTAGAGGCAGTGGATCAGCAGTACTGGCCAGGGGCGGGGCTTCTGCGGCTGGTCAACAACACGTTGAGTCACCTGAGCCTCAGGAAATACCAGATGAGGCGGCAGATTTTGTAGCTGCACCAGCTCAGCCAGGTATAATTGCTACCACAGTGCTATCAGATGTTATGGTCCGAGTGCTGAACCTACTGAATGGCTTAGCAGAGGCAAGTGTGTTACCTGCAGCAGAAGGTAATTAGGGTGCGAGAGCAGGTGCTCTGGCTCAGGCTCTAACTCAGGCACCAGTGGCACAGTATGCTGCAGCTGTGGCTCCGTGCTTGGGTGAGGCCCCAGGACCTGAGTTATTTCCTAGACGAGTAGGAGGACCAGTGATGACAGGTGATGAGCACGATTTATTTTAGAGGCTCACTAAGATGAAGCCTCCAGAGTTCTATGGCACTGAGACGGAGGATAATACGAGTTCATTATTGATTGCCACAAGAGGCTCCATAAGATGGGGGCAGTTGAGAGGTATGGGGTAGAGTTTGTGACTTTTCAGCTCATGGGAGATGCAAAGTTATAGTGGAGGGCGTTTTTAGAATGTAGTTCAGCGAATTTTCCTTCGTCGACTTGGACTCAGTTCTTCTATATTTTTCTTGAGAATTATGTTCCTCATACCTTGAGGGACAAGAGGCGTGATGAGTTCAGTAATATCGAGCCGAGTAACTCTTCTGTCGCTGCTTACGAGTACCTATTTCACTCTTTGGCTCATTATTCTCTCTAGCATTTGCATACTGAAGAGGAGAGGGTTAGACATTTCGTGAAGGGATTGAATACTGCCCTTCAATTGTCGGCTCTTCAGCTTATGACTAGAGGTTGTTCTTTTCAGGAGGTTGTGGATCACGTGCAGACTGTTGAGGGTTTCCATCAAGATGGCTACAACAAACATTTAGACAAGAAGGCCCAAAAGGGTGGTGAAGTCAGCGGTACATTTTCTAAGTGACAGGGATCCCAGAGTTACTCGGGTCATTCAGGTTCAGCAGACTATGCCGACCTTGTTGGAGGCTTTTGTGGAGTCGTTCAGTACTCGATCAACCAGGCAAAGGGCTCTTAGTACCGAGTTCCAGATCAGGGAGGTTTTTCAGCTTCTTCGGTGTCAGGTCAGAGGCCTACTTTTGATCGTGCCTGCTTTGAGTGTGGCGAGCAGGGGCACATCAAGAGGTTTTGTCCTAGACTCAGACAAGGTAACCAAAGTGGTCAGTTTTAGGCTACCAGGCCCCCAGTTGCCTCGGTTAGAGGAGGAGGGGTCTTTTATTGGGAACCGTGCTCAGATTAGACGGGGTTGTAACATGATAGGTAGAGGTGGCGCTCAGCCTAACAGGGGAGGTTATCAGTCTAGCAGAAGTGGATATTAGTCTGGTAAAGGGTGGTTCTCAGACGGTTCAGGGGCACCGTAGAGGTTCTCAAGCTAGTGGTAGGCATGCCCATTACTATGCTATGCCAGGCAGGCTAGAGGTCGAGGGATTAGATGCAGTTATCATAGGTGCTATCTCAGTCTGTCGCCGACAATCTTCTGCACAATTTAATTCGGGCTGCACGTTTTCCTATGTGTCTACTTACTTTTCTAGGAGTTTTGATACTACTTGTGACTTGCTTATTACTCCTATCCTTGTGTCTACTATGATTGGAGATTTTGTAGTTGTAGATAAAGTGTTTAATTCTTGCACTGTTATGATTATGGGTTATGGTACCTGGGTAGACTTAATGACTTTAGACATGGTAGATTTCGATGTTATTCTAGGTATGCTTTGGCTAGCTCCCTACCATGCGATTCTAGACTGTCACGCTAAAACCGTGATAACAACGAGGTTAGGGAGATCCCAAATTTATAATTAAAATATAAGAAGTGCGGAAGCAAATATAGAAAAGAATTTAAAAACTAGAAAATAAAAGATATGGGAAATTCGAAGGAACAATCCACGAATTTCCAAGAACGTTATTTCTAAAGTCTTGACAAGATCCAAGTAACAACGTATAGATTTATAGGAAGAAATCTAACGCCTTTACTTGAGATAACAAATCAAAAACAGTAGATTAGGATCCTGACCGCTTTGTGAGTAACTTAAGATAACAATTAGTATTTAGAACTAACCGCCTTCGAAAGAATACCAAAAAGAAATCAAAGATATCAAGGAAGAAATTATCTTACTACCTTGAACTAGGAACTAGTTAGGTTGAAAGATAAATCCTAAAGTAATGCCACAAAGGTTCAAAAGAACTCTCAATAAAATATATTCTTCAAAATCTGATTTACAATGGATGACAATCACCCCTATATATAGTTGTAAAGGAAGGAACTAGTCCAAATAGAAATAAATGGGAATTATCTTTCCTAGAAACATAGAAGACTTCCCATACTAGGACCAATGTAGTCAACATAGATTAAAACAACCTAGAAGACTACCCACACTTGGACCAATGCAAGTCAACATAGATTAAAACAACAATTAATTATTTATTCTAGAAACTAATTTGGGCCAATTTGGGCTGCTGGAAACTTCTTCTTTTGGGGCTGATTTGGGCCTCATTTCATCTCACTTTGGACTTTAATTTGGGCCTCCAAATAAGTGTAAGACTTGAGGAAAAAATCTGAATTGGGCTGGAGCTCTTCTTCCATCACAAGACACTTTTGAATTGTTGATTGCAGCCCATTAAGCTTGTCTTGCAATTTCCTCGTTTGAGATCTTGTCATGGGTCTTCTTGGAACTTCCATATCTTCATCCACGTCCTTCAATAATTCTGAGCTACCATGGATGCTATCAAATCGTCACCTTAGCTATGCCCGAAATACCTAGACTTGAGTTGAAAGTAAACCTTAATCCCTCCCCAAAGAAAATTATCTCTTATGTTCATGCTAAGAAACTCGTTGAGAAGGGGTGTTTGGCTTATTTGGCGCATATTCGTGATACTGATGCTGAGACTCCACCACTTCATTCAGTTCCTGTAGTTTATGAGTTTGCAGAGGTGTTTCCTGCGGACTTACTTGGTATGCTACAAAACCGTGATATTTATTTATGCATTGACTTAGAGCCAGGGACTCACCCTATTTCCATTCCTCCATATTGTATGGCTCCAGCAGAGTTGAGGGAATTGAAGGAACAACTTCAGGACCTTCTCAGTGAAGGTTTTATTCGTCCGAGCATCTCTCCGTGGGGCGCTCCTGTGCTTTTTGTGAAAAAGAAGGATGGGACTATACAGATGTGCATTGATTACCGCCAGTTAGATAAAATCACCATTCAAAATAAATATCCTATTCCTCACATTAATGATCTATTTGACCAGCTTCAGGGAGCATGTGTGTTCTCTAAAATTGACTTGAGATCGGGCTACCATTAGTTAATGATTCAGGCTAAGGATATCCCTAAGAAAGCCTTCCGGATTAGATACTGGCATTATGAATTTCTTGTCATGTCTTTCGGGCTCACTAATTCCCCTGCTGCTTTTATGGATTTGATGAACTGAATTTTTAAGCCATTCTTAGATTCTTTTGTTATTGTATTTATCGATGATATATTGCTTTATTTGAAGAGCAGGGAAGATCATGAAAAACATCTGAGAGTTGTCCTTGGATTGTTGAGGGATAGGGAGTTGCATGCTAAACTCCCTAAGTGTGAATTTTGGCTTGATTCAGTGTCCTTCTTGGGGCACGTGGTTTCGAAGGAAAGGTTTATGGCTGATCCCAAAAAGATTGAAGCCGCCAGAGATTGGGCTAAGCCCATATCAGTGATAGAAATTTGTAGCTTCGTGGGTTTAGCTAGTTACTACTGCCGGTTTGTGAAGGGGTTTGCTTCCATTGCATCACACTTGACCCGTTTGAGGCAGCAAAAGGTACCTTTTCAGTGGTCCGATGAGTGTGAAGAGAGATTTCAAAAGTTCAAGACTTTGTTTACTATAACACCGATTCTTGCTTTTCCTATGGAAGGTAAGGATTTTGTGGTTTATTGTACCACTTTCCGTTCGAGTTTGGGAGATGTGTTGATGCAAGATAAGAGAGTTATTGCCTATGCTTCTATGCAATTGAATATTCATTAAAAGAATTATCCTACTCATGACTTAGAGTTGGCAACTGTGGTATTTGCATTGAAGATGTTGAGGCACTATCTTTATGATGTCCATTGTGAAATATTCAGTGATCATCATAGTCTACAGCACGTGGTTACTCAGCGGGATTTAAATTCTAGGCAGCGGAGATGGATGGAATTATTGACAGATTATGATATTACTATTTTATATCATTCTGGCAAGGCAAACGTAGTGGGGGATGCCTTGAGAAGGAAGTCAGCTAGTATGGGCAGCTTCGCTTGTTTAATCACTTTTGAGCGTCCATTTGCTAAGGAGGTTTAGACTTTGGCTAAGAGTTTGGTGAGACTTGATTTATCCAGTTCTGGCAGAGTGTTGGCTTTTATTGAGGCGAGGTCATCTCTTCTAGATCAGATTAAGGAAAAATAATGTGATGATTCGAGTTTATGCAAAATTCGGACAAGGTAATGAGTGGTGAGGCCGAGGAGGCCGTGATTGATGAAGAGGGTGTGTTGAGAATTAAGGTACGCGTGAGCATTCCTCGAGTTGATAATTTGATTCAGACAATTTTAGAGGAATCCCACAGTTCTAGATATTCTATTCATCCTGGTGGTACGAAGATGTACCATGATCTGAGACAGCATTACTGGAGGGCTAGGATGAAGCGTGATATAGCTGATTATGTTTCCAATTGTTTAAATTGTCAGCAGGTTAAGTGCGAGAACCAAAGATCCAGTGGCACTCTTCAGAGGATGCCCATTCTTGAATGAAAGTGGGAGAGGATAGCTATGGATTTTATGGTAGGTCATCCTAAGACCTTGGGTAAGTTTGATTCGATCTGGGTCATTGTCGATTGGTTGCTAAGTCTGCACATTTTATTCCGGTCCAGCTTACCTACAAGGACGAGAAGTTAGCCAAGATCTACATTTGTGAGGTTGTTAAACTGCATGGGGTTCCTATTTTCATCATATCCGATAGGGGACATGACATTTACGTCTCGGTTTTGGAAGCATTTGCATTTGGAATTGGGTACTAGATGGGACCTTAATACAGCTTTCCACCCCCTAGACAGATGGTCAGTTTGAGTGGATGATTCAGGTTCTTTAGGACAGGTTTCGTGTGTGTGTCATTGACTTCGGTAGTCATTGGGATTTGTTTCTACCGTTGGCGGAGTTCGTGTATAATAATAGTTATTATTTGAGTATTGATATGGCTCTGTTTGAGGCACTCTGTCGAAAGAAGTGTAGATCACCTATTGGGTGGTTCGATGCATTCGAGGTGAAGCCTTAGGTACTGATATGTTGAGAGAGTCTCTAGATAAAGTGAAGGTGATTCAAGAAAAGCTCTTAGCTGCTCAGAGTAGGTAGAAGGAGTATGCAGATCGAAAGGCCCGGGATCTTGAGTTTATAGTAGGGGAACAAGTGTTGCTGAAGTCTCACCCATTAAGGGTTTGATAAGATTTGGGAAGAAAGGTAAGCTTAGTCCCAGATATATTGGCCCGTTTGAGATTCTCGATCGTGTGGGGGAGGTAGCGTATGAGTTAGCTTTACCCCCAGGTTTGTCCAGTGTTCATCCGGTGTTCCATGTCACTATGCTGAAAAGGCTTCATGGTGAGGGTCCTATATCTTTCGTTGGGATTCGGTTTTGTTAGATGAGAATTTTTCCTATGAGGAAGAGCCTGTTGCTATATTAGATAAGGAGGTGCGTAAGTTGATGTTGAAAGAAACTGCGACAGTCAAGGTCCAGTGGAAGAATCATCCTGTTGAGGAAGCCACGTGGGAGACCAAGTCAGATATGCATAATAAGTATCCCTATCTCTTCGCTGAGTCAGGTACCTTTTCCCTTATTTCCTTCTCTTTTGTCCGTTCGGGGACTAACAGTTGTTTAATTGGTATCTGATGTAACGACCCACTTGGTCGTTATGCGTGTTTTAACCATTCTACCCTAGCTAGTACTTTCCTGAGGTTAGAAATGAGTGGACTTAAATAATTTGATCATATTGTATGTTGTGTTTTGTGACTTATAAGTAACTCTACGATGTGTTTTTAACTTGGTTTGTTGCTGGCTTGTGTTCATAAGGCCTTAGAATGATTTTGAGAGACTAAGCATAAAAATGTAGGAAATTTAGTGCTCACTGCCTAAAATCCATCGCTGTAGCGGCAGGATTTCTACTGCACCGATGCCGTTGCAGCGAATAGGGGTCTCGCTGCACTAAAGGGTTGGATTTCTCAAAGGCCTACTGCAGCGAAGGTTGTTCTCGCTGCAGCGAGGCTACTGAAGCGGTCCTCATTAAATCAGAAACCTTAATTAAATACCTTATTTCGATCCCACTCCTCACATAACTCCAAAAACAGTTCCAAAGAACCCTTAAGGTGAATGTTCTAAGGCAAGGTCAATACTCTTCATCAAGGTAACTTTCCATCATTAATCTCGTTAGTTTTTTAATCGTATTAACTCCTAGCACCAAATAAAAGCTAGTTTGGGGAGAATGGAATGGTTAGAACACCTAAGTCCATGAAACCCTAGATTATTAATGGGTTATTTTTTATTATTGTTTAATCATCTAAGAGTAGATATTATCACTTCATAGCATGAGAATTGGATATTCAATGATGGAAATTGTTAGTTGAGACCTAGGGTTCTAATAAAAATGGGAACTTTGGCTAAAACCGGATTTGTAGGGTTGAATTGATTATAGAACCCACAAATTGAGTTAATACTTCTTTACTTACTTAGTATTATGATTTCTGAACATTGAACATTCTAAGGCATTGCAAAAGGGAATGGCTGTTGCGAAGTGATTCAATTCCTCAAATATGCTTTGAGGTAGGTTACAGTTTATTTGAGTTAGACTTTGATTTGTTGATTTTATATGTCGTAGAATTTATGGGAGAAACCATTTCTAGGTCTTCGGACTTGGAGTTTGGTGATCGTTATTAGTTGTATGACTAAATTGTGTGAAGTGATTCTCAATTGTTGAGGTTGATAAACTTGAATTATATTCTTGAGACTGTTGAAAGGGAGGTGTTCATATATACCCTTTAGAGATGAATTGAGATAGCTACATATTATATTATTAAGTAGATTATTTGTGAGTCTTATTGTGGATTGTGTTATTTGCTTATACCTCATTGGTGTTGACTTGACACGTGTATTTGAGCTATTCTTGTGATGTGATTATGAGGCATTTATTGATGATGCTTGAGATGGAACATATACATCTCTGAGTATGTAAAGCATGAAATACAGAAAACAGAACCATAATCGAAATGAATAGTACAAGAGTGAGTACATTATCCAGATTACCAAAGCGCTTATTTTCCAATCACGAATCGTGTATGCAGATGTCATATGTCAGAAAAAGTACAGATCCAGAATATCAGAATGATTGTTTCCCAAGCACAGATCATATATGCCGAAGTCATATGTCAGAAGAAGTACGGATCCAGAGTGTCAGAATGTTTGTTTTCCAGACACAGATTATGTATATCAGAATCTTATATCGTATGTGTGCATATAACAGATCCCAGCCCTCTCGTGAGGGACGCGGTGAACAGAATCATATAACAGATCCCGGCCCTCTGGTAAGGGACGCGATGAACAGAATCATCATATGCCAAAATCATATATCATATATGCATGTAACAGATCCCGTCCCTTTAGTGAGGGATGCGGTGAACAAAATTATCAATGCATGTTAGAATCATATACCATATATGCAGATAACAGATCCCGGCCCTCTATTGCGGAACGCGGTGAACAGAATCATCATATGTCATCCTGGTCGCCATCCCCATATCATCATATATAGATATACATATAACAAAACCCGGCCCGCAAGGGAGAGGGACGCGGTGAACAATGCAGAGGAAGGCGCACGATAACAGAACCTGGCCCGGGACGCAGTGAATAACATACTGAGACTTGCACGAACAGAGTAGTGCGAAACATGCACACAAATCCAGAATCGATAGATACATACACTTACCGAGGTTCGAAGGATCATAAACACGTTTCAAGTCAATCGGAGTTAGTATATGAAAGTTACAGACATTTTTACCACAGAACTTTTACGAACATTTCAAAGCAAATCCGAGATCTTTTACGGAAGTTAGGGACATTTTACTACAGAAACCTTTTTGAACGTTCCAGAAGCTATTTTTGGAAAATCAAAGCAACAATCATATTAGGTACCTTTTGAATATCGTTATGGATCGAATCAAATAAAGCTTTTGGAACCATATGTATGTATCAAAATAAATCAAAGACTCAACGGAATAATCAAACGTGCTATCAAAATCCAAACATTAGTCATACCAATATCTCTCGAATGCCATACGAAAATATATCAAACAAAACTTCGGACATTAACACATACAAAACTCTTTAAGGAACAAAACTCTTCATGCTCATCTCGTTGTCCAATCCTATAATAAGATCGATCATATGGAATATACTCATATCAAGAAGTGAATAAGAATCGTAAACAAACTCAGAATCAAAGAATAGAGTAATCCCCAGAGTACATATCATACCTTATTTGGCTCTAGGACATGCCAAAAGAAAGAAAGGGTAAGCCTTACATACCTGTTTGACTGCTTATGTTACACCTCGAAAAATTTTCCGTTGGCACGCAAGTAAACGAACTAGTGAGGAATGACATTTGATGACCCTAGTTGAGATTCTAAAGATGTTAGAGATGAGGGAAGAGGTTTGCCAAGAGAAGGCAAAAGTATTTGATAAGTATCGGAAAGGGATTACGAGCAACGAGTTAGCCAGGACTTAGTGATGTCTTGGAGAAGAGTTATAACATCCCTTAGATTGGTATTGAAGTGTTGAACAAGTGTTAAGAAGGTTCCGCAAGGATTGAAGATCAAACGAAGTGATGAGAATAAGTTCAGTGAACTGATGAGTTTTACGGCTCATTATACGGACTGTATAATGTTTTACGGACCGTATAATGGACCGTAAAACCATCACAGTGGAGGTTGGTTGTTGGTGGAATTTTACGGTCAGTTATACGGACCGTATAAATTTATACGGACCGTATAACGAACCGTCAAATGGTCACAGTGAAGGGGTGCAGGCAGACCCATTTCATGGTCTATCATACGGACCGTATAACCATTATACAGACAGTATAATGGAACCCGACAGATCAGTGGAATGTTATTAAATAAAGGACCAAGTTCATGAAATCATTTCAACATTTCCTTCCTCTCTCTAAAACATCTCTCTACATTTATTATACAAGTTTTCAAGGATTATAAGCCATCAACAACATTAAATAAGTGAATCAAGATTAAGAATCCATCAAGGATCATCTAAAGTCAAGAAATCCAAATGGAGAAAAGCTAGGGTTTTACTCAAAGTGGAATATTATCAACTAAGGCTCGTCCCTACAACATCTAAGGTAAGATTCATGCTATTTATATGTTTTTTAAGGTATTGGAGAGTTAAAATACATGGATTGTAGAAAATATGGTAAAATGGGTCATGAATGATGAATAGTGACATTTTGAGGAATAGTTTGAGTTGAATCATGAATGTTGTTGTGTCGTGATATAAATGTGTTATAAATGGTATTAAGATCATGAACTAGACACTTTAGGCGAATGGACGAAGTTGGGTGTTATGACCTTGAATATGGGTAAATTAGAAGCAAATTGAGAAACCTAGACAATGTGGATAATGTGGATGACTAATGGCCATTGTTATGATATTAGTGAAGGTAGAAACGCTACCATTGGAAGGGAACGTGCAAGTGTAGAATAGTCCGACGAGAAGGTATGTAAGGCTAACCCTTCTTTCATAAGGCATGATTCTTGGCCAAATTCCTAATTCCTCTATATGAGTATGTTGTCTTCACATGGTTGATATTCCGAGCTCATAAGCCGTGATCCTTGATATGTGCTACGATTGTACTACGCTCCTCACACGACGAGTAGGCCTATAATGTAGACGTAACGATAATGATAATGATAGTAATAATGATGCTAAAGGTGCCTATGGGCTATTATATGTATGTGTGCCTATGAAGGGCTATAATGAGGCCCCGAGCTTATAACGCCGGGTAGAATATATGTATATGAATATGTATAAAGTATTTATATGATTACGTAACGCGCGCACACCTCTGCAGATGGTACGAATAACCCTGATGCCTTGGTAGGGCCAGGTATGTATGACCTTGAGCCTTGGTTGGCCAAGTATGTATGAAACACCGAACCTTCATGGTCGGGCAAGTTATGTATATGTATGTATATATGTGAGTACGTTATGTATATGAGATGTAAATGATTATGAGAGTAATTAAGTACGAATGTGGATGTATGTATACGGATACGCAGTAGAAATGGAATGCCCCTATGGAAAGCAAGTAAGTGCCATGATGATGATATTGTTGTCTCCCCTCCTATGTTACTGCCTAAGTTGTCTATTATGCTTCTATATTGATGTTGATCATGCTTTACATACTCAGTACATTCTTCGTACTGTCGTCCTTTTGTTTGTGGATGCTGCGTCATGCCCGCAGGTGCACAGGGAGACAGACTGGACTCATAGTTGCTTATTCAGAGATTGCATAGCAGAGCTCCATCTCATTTGGAGCCATAGCTTTTGGGTACTTATACTTTTGTGTACATAGTTATGGGCATAGCGGGGTCCTGTCCCGCTCATGTGATATGTTATACTCTTAGAGGCTCGTAGTCACGTGTATGTGGTTAGTTATGTCTGGCCTGTCGGCCTATATTTTGTATATCATTTTGTTGGCCTCGTCGGCCCATGTACATTGTTGTGGCATAGCTGCCTATGATGATTAAAGATGTTGTCGTCCAATGGGACTAGTATGATTGATGCTTAGAGATGTTTGATTAATGATGTGGCTCACCTAGATGCAAGCAAAAGTATAAGTTAAAGGGTGCCCGGGTGGACTAGCACCGGGTGCTCGTTGCGGCCCCCTAGGCGGGTCGTGACAGCTTATAAGCTACGCTTATTCGTCCAAGCTTGTAAGTCTACACTTAAAAGGAATTTATGCTAATGTTAGCCTTTTCGTCGCACATTTGTACCATAGTTCAAATCATACTATTTTATATTCTGCCGAAAATCGGGCAGCATCTCCCCTGTTTATATGCCTAGCCCGAATTCTCAATTCAGCAACCAACAACAACAACAACAATACCAACATTAATCATAATATTTCCAATACCAACGTATGCCATAAAACAGCCCACACATTATTTTCTAATTTCCTCAACCAACCAAATTTGCGATATAACTATTTAATAATTTTATTTCCGTAAGGGAGTCAAAATTAATACTAACAACATCAATAACGACATCCTCCACATTCTACAAGTTGAATACATTTATTTTCATTCAAAATTCTCTTCAAATCTCATTCCATAATTCACAACGCCAACAAACGAATTTATCACACTATTTTCTCTGTTCTAGTTCGGTAGAACTCTAAATAAACTTATTAGCAATGAAAAGGAACCTTAATCTTACCTCAAGTGTGCAGCCACCACGTCCACCCCCTTCTTTTTGGTTGATTTTTAGCTCAAATTGGAGGCAACGCAACATAGAACACTTTTCTCTTCACGGGCTTCGGGATTCGGGGCTCAGATTTTGGTCAAAATTGATCTTTTCTCTCTAAGCTCTCTTCTCTATTTTCTCCAGAATTTTCTGGGTGTTTTGTTCTGAAAAATGAGGAGAAAAGGCTGATATATCACTTAAATAAACATGGGTCATGGGCCTAACCCGGTTGGGCCCGGATTGGGCCTAGCCCACTGACCGGCCTGCCTTAAAACGTCCATATCTCCTTATATCGATGTCACTTGTGGACCCAAGACCTATGGTTGGAAAGATAATTCAATTATCTACAACTTCTATTTCTTGGTAGTTTTCCAAATTCCAAACTTATAATACCGTTTTTGCCCATCGAAGTCAGATCACCCGAAAACGTTACTTAAAAATATTTGTTTGGAGGACTTCCACTTTGATTTGGCTCAAGGGTCCTTCTTGAGTTGTGTTTAACTTCACATATGTGATTCATATAACTTGTCACGTGTTCCAAAAAAATCTCGATGTGTGGGCCCCACCTCCGTTTACGAATAGTCCGGCATACAAAAAAATACGAAATATAATACTATCAACGTGAGTTTAAATTATGTAGTAACAACTGTGATTGTCAATGTTTGAGGAAGCACGTGTCACGCTCAGGCTCTGAAAATGCGGGGTATAACACGAGCTTATTATACGATTGAATAATAAACAAAGCATAACTCTTTCTTGTTTTCTTTTAAAAGAGTTCTGTAAGTAGTAATGTCCCTAACTTTCGTAGGTGGTCTCGGATTGTTTTGGAAATGTTCGTAGAGGTTTCTATAATGAATAACGTTCTTAACTTTCATATGCTAACTCAGATTGTTTTGGAAACGTTCATGGAGGTTTCTATAATGAATAATGTCAATAACTTTCTTATGCTAACTCGGATTGACTTGAAACGTGTTTATGGTTTACTAATGATTTCGAGAAAATTAGTTTTATGCTAAAGGAAACATAAAGTTAGATTTTCAAAACCACTCCGAAGGGGGTGCGAGATTTTACTATTTAGATTTTCAAACCACTCTGAAGGGGGTGCGAGATTCTACTATTTCGTTTCATTTACGATTTATGTTTACACTCCATAGCATCATTTCTTTGTATTGATATTCGTGGATTAAGTTGTGTTGACACCATCATCATTATTATGCCAGAAGCGGCATGCCCGAAGGAGCCATCCTTATTATTATGTCGGAACCGGCATGCCCGAAGGGGCCATCACTATTATTATGTCG
This sequence comes from Lycium barbarum, assembly GCF_019175385.1. Classification (NCBI taxonomy): domain Eukaryota; kingdom Viridiplantae; phylum Streptophyta; class Magnoliopsida; order Solanales; family Solanaceae; genus Lycium; species Lycium barbarum. The sequence goes on from NW_026843474.1 coordinate 19,115, forward strand.
GAACGGCATGCCCGAAAGGGCCATCATTATTATTATGTCGGAACCGGCATGCCCGAAGGGGCCATTATTATTATTATGTCAGGACCGGCATGCCCGAAGGGGCCATCATTATTATTATGTCCGGACCGGCATGCCCGAAGGGCCCATCATTATTATTATGTCGGAACCGGCATGCCCGAAGGGGCCATCATCATTATTATTATGCCGGAAGCGGCATGCCCGAAGGGGCCCTCGTCATTATTATGCCGGAAGTGGCCGTCCGAAGGGACTATCGTGATACTAAATTTATATTGTGTATTCTAGAATTTGCGTATGCTGTAATTATATTGTGTATGCTAGAATTTGGGTAAAGGCCACAGGACTTGGTTCAGAATGCTGTTTCAGGTTACTTACAGTTTGATTTCTAAACTTGTTTACTGCTGCACCTTCCTTGTGCTATGATTCAGTAATGCTTTACATATTCAGTACATATTCCGTACTGACCCCCTTTCTTCGGGGGTTGCGTTTCATGCCGCGCAGGTGCATATAGATGAGTAGAGGATATTGCTAGAAGATGTTCCAGCTGAATTGGCGAGCTCCATTTCCTTCTGGAGTGTTGCCGAGTCAGAGTACTTATGTTATGGTATTTCATCTATATTAGAGACTTTGCAGACAGTGTCCTTTGGTACGTTTGTCGAGATGTCGACAGAGTGATGTCAGCTGAACCATTTGTGTACGTTAAAAGAGCATGTATTTTAGATGATTTCAATTGGGTTAGAGTACTTATTTGATTGAAAGTTTTCATAATCGTTATAAAGATAATGATCTCTATTTGGAACAGTTTCATGTTTTTAAAAGTTTTTGAAATGACAGGTTTTGATAGAGCGAATGTCTAGGGGTTCGCTCAGCTCTGATGAGAGTCGGGTGCCCGTCATACCCTATCAGGACTGGGGTGTGACAAAAAGTTTCTCCTTAATCTCTCATTGTTCCATATATCACCTTTTTCAAGATTGTTTTAGCTCTCTATAACCATTTTGTTGAGCTGCTAGGGGATTTTGACAGTGCTATTCTCCCTCTCTTAGTTCCTTTGCTCTCTATCCTCTTGAAATAGAGCTTGTGTTTCATTTTGAGGGCCCTTCACTCTGTTTTCCTCTTATAAAAAATGGGGTTGAAGAAAATATGTTTGAGAAGATTGGAGCAGGAAAAAGGGGATTTATTAATCACAACTTCTGGAGACATGTTACTAGATGATGTGTTTTTTCCGAAAGTTTCTTGGAGGGTGTTTGGATTCGCTTATTTCAAGTGCTTATTGGCTTTTAAGCACTTTTCTAATTTTTGTGGTGCAAAACAAAGATAAAAAGTGCTTAAAAGCACTTACTTTTAGGCATGAAAAGTACAAAAATAAGCCAAACACCAAAAGCAAAAAGTTGGGTATTCCCAACTTATGGCTTTTGGCCTTCAGCTTATAAGCTACTTTTTAAAAGCCAATCCAAACACCCTTTTGGCTGTTAGACGAGTGCTAAGATCAAGACCGAAAGACATATGGAGTGCCTGGCCCGGACCAAAATGAAACAGCACAAGCAGGACTCGGTCTTTGTGATGATAAAAAGTAGATAATTATATATATCATTGTTGCGAAGTAAAGTGTCACGACCCAAACCCGTGGGCCATGACTAGTGCCCGAGCTAGACACTCGTATACGTACCTGTTAAATATAGACAAACTGATTCTTAAGAACAATATGGAAACTTTGCAAAGGAACCTCAAAGGTTCATAACGTTATCGTAAATAGGTATCCAGATAACCTGTCTCCTGAGGAGTCACAACTAATCAAAATATAATATGATATGCAAGCCGACAAGGCTGCCACTATATGTCAATATGATATGCAAGCTGACAAGGCTGCCACAATATATCAATACCACACGCAAGCTGACAAGGCTGCCAAAACATATCAATACCATACGTAAGCCGACAAGGCTGTCAAAACATGTCAATACCATACGTAAGTCGTGTAGCCACAGCTGAACAATACTTATACATAACCCACACATATGTATACAGACCTCTAAGAGTATCGATAGTGAAATATGATAGGACAGGGCCCCGCCGTACCCCTGGGTAAACATATATATACATCAAAAGGATCTGTACCAAAAGTCTAGGCTCCGAAACAATGGAGCTCTTCAAGACAGTTGAGTAGAAGTTCTAAGCTGGAGGATCGCCAAATCGAGTATCTGTACCTGTGGGCAAGAAACGCAGCCCCCCCCCCCCCCAAGAAAGGGGGTCAGTACGAGATATGTACTGAGTATATAAAGCATGAAATATAACAAAGAGAATCACGACTGAAATAGACATCATAGGGGACAAGTATGACATTTAAAGTACCAATACACTGGCCTTATGAAACGTAAAACATGCACGTCATTATCATATATCGTACCCGGCCCATTACGGGACTCGGTGAATAAAGTCATCACATACCATCCTTGGCGCCATTATCACATCATCATATCATCATATCATCACATCATCATATCATCATATATATATACATATACCGTACCCGGCCCTCTAGTGAGGGACTCGGTGAACAATGCAGTGAACTGTGCACGAGAACATACCCGGCCCGGGACTCGGTGAAAGATATAATAACAGTATGCAAGAGCAGAGTAATGAGTAATCATATGCAAATCAAATCATCATCTGAGACTCGATAGAATTGGTAGAATGAACTAACACTCGAGTATCAACGGAGACAGTCATATCAAGCATCCCTCGAACGTCATTATGAATTATGTCGAAAGGAAACTTCAGGAATCATAGGCACGTACCGAGACAATATGAAATAACTTATGGAAATCAAGAACATTAACCACCCTAGTGTCTTTAAGAATAGGAGCTTATACATTCGTCGTTTGTTCATTTCATGTAAATCATGCCAAAACAAAAGAAGGGTTAGCTTTATATACCTGTTATAGGTTAACCGTAACCAAGTTCGCTGTGTCGCCCCTTTAGCCTATTTAATATGAAAGTAACGCTATCGTTAGTAACTATACTTTCTAGCTTATAAATCTACAATCAATCACTTATAGGAGTCATTCTTTAGTTCATACTTTCTTGATTAGGATTTTGGTTAGCTAAGAACTTAACGGAAATCGGGCAGCATTTCCTCTATATAACTCGCCTAACCCGAACTTCCAATTAATCTCCTGTTATCACAGCAATACCAACAACAACAATAATAGAAATATTCATATCAAATCCTTAAAATCCAGCCCACAAACAACTCAAACAACCCAATAACCTTTCTTAATCCTTTTCCAATCCATATCATTAGCATCTAAGTTTAGACACCAAACAGATCAACATACGCTTGTATACGATATGTTATACACTTCTTTCCTCCAAATTTAGGAGCCACATCACCAACAACAAGAACAACAACACATGAACATAAAACTACACTTTTAATCCTTCAACTCAACAATTCCATATAACAACTACATCTTTAATTATCATAATTCCTTCATTTTTAACACACAATCAACGACACCATTAATCCACTTATACCATAAAATGAGAAGATCTTACCTTAATTTAATTGGAGCAAATTCTACACTCACTTGCACCAACAGCACTATTTCTTCTTCCTCAATTTGATCCCTTATGTTGCTATCACTTCCTTGGACGTGCAAACTATCTTGGAATTTAATCTAAGCCAGAAAAATACTATTTTTTTAAAAAAAAAACCATGGCTGGCCGAGAGCTTGGCAGCCATGGCTATGCTCCTCCCTCTTTTTCACTTAATCTACAATTTGCAAATGAAAATGAATAGCTAAAATTAGTCATTAACTTGACTATGTATATGATGTCCATCCATAGGACACGTGCTCCCCCCCTAATGACTCATCAATTTTTATTGCTTTTTTTTATCTTTTTTTTTAAATTGGTGGGGCCCACTTAATTATCTTTAGCTAACTTAATTAATCTTAATTAATCACTAATCTCCACTTAATAATATAATCATAGTTAAGTAATCCCTAATCTCCATTAATATTTCTATACTAATTGAAATTTATAAACAAATCGTGCACTAATTAAAATCGAGGATTAAAAGTCCTTATTTCATATCCCAAAGATAATCTCGTCCTTAACTTATGTCAATTATCTTACGAATAATTCGACGTACAAAAATACGGGATATAACATCCTCCCCCCCTTTAGAACATTCGTCCTCGAATGTTAAATTGGTCCTATAAAGTTTTATAAGAATTTCGGGGAAGTCTCCCTTATCGCTATAACATGTAGTCTCATCTACCAATCAATATAATCAAGTGAGGAGTTTAAATTACCTGCAGGTGTAGGGAACAAGTGTCGACGTCGATTATCTGCATATGACTTCTGTCGACTCTGGGCTGCCATTAACCTTTCCTGAATAAGCTTCACTTTATCAATAGCTTGTTGAATCATGTCTGGGACTATTAATTTGGTCTCACCAACATCAAACCAGCCAATAGGTGACCTGCACTTCCTCCCATATGAGGCCTCATACGGTGCCATCTGGATACTAGAATGGTAGCTATTGTTATAATCAAACTCGATAAGTGGCAAATGATCATCCCAGATACCTCTGAAGTCAATAACACAGGCCCGCAACATATCTCCTAGCGTCTGAATAGTACGCTCGGCCTGCCCGTCAGTCTGAGGGTGAAATGTTGTACTAAGACTCACCTGTGTCCCCAATCCCTCCTGGAATGATCTCCAGAAGTTAGCTCTAAACTGAGCTCCTCTGTCTGAGATAATAGATATGGGAACCCCATAGAGTCTCACTATCTCTCTGATATATAACTTTGCATAGTCCTCAGCTGAATAAGTAGTCCTGACTGGAAGAAAATGGGCTGATTTTGTCAGCCTATCCACAATAACCCATATAGAATCATATTTTCATGGAGTACGAGGTAAACCTGTAATGAAGTCCATGTTAATCACTTCCCATTTCCAAGTCGGGATCTCTATCTCCTGTAATAATCCACCAGGCTTCTGATGCTCGACCTTAACCTGTTGACAATTCGGGCACAGAGCGACAAACTCTGTTATGTCCCTTTTCATGCCATCCCACCAATATAAACATCTGAGGTCATGATACATCTTCATTCACCCTGGATGAACAGAATAGCGGGCATAGTGTGCCTCTCCCATAACCTGTTGCCGTAGCCTTGCAACCTCAGGTACACATAATCTGCCTCTGTACCGTAGCACTCCGTCAGGTGTAACCTCGAACGGGGTCTTCTCCTTTTGAAGAGCTGCATCTCTATACTGTGCCAGGACAGGGTCCTCGTACTGGCGTCTCTTTACCTCTTTTATAATAGAGGATTCAGCAACTCCTCGAATAGAAACTCCGTCATCTCCAGAATCGACCAAACGGACTCCAAGGTGAGCTAGCTGGCAAATCTCACGGACCATCTCCTTCCGTTCTGATTGTACATCTGTCAAGCTACCCATAGATTTACGGCTAAGTGCTTCTGCTACAACGTTTGCTTTCCCTGGATGGTATAGGATATCAACATCATAATCCTTTAGCAATTCTAGCCATCTTCTCTATCGTAAATTCAGCTCCTTCTGCTTAAAAATATATTGGAGACTCTTATGATCCGTATAAATGTCAACATGCAAGCCATATAAATAATGTCTCCATATCTTCAAAGCATGAATTACTGCTGCTAACTCTAGATCATGAGTAAGATAATTCCTTTCGTGCTTTCTGAGCTGCCGGGAGGCATAAGCTATAACCTTGCCATGCTTCATCAATACACAACCTAGTCCAATGCCTGAGGCATCACAATAAATAACATAACCATCTGGTCCCTCAGGAAGTGTTAGAACTGGAGTCGTATCCAACTTATCCTTCAGTAATTGGAAGCTTCGCTCACAAGCATCGATCCACTGGAACTTAGCTGCCTTCTGTATTAGCCTTGTTAAAGGCGCTGAAATCGAGTCAAATTTTTCTACGAACCTCCTGTAATATCCTGCTAGCCCGAGAAAACTATGTACCTCAGTAGGTGTCGTAGGTCTTGGCCAAGTCTTTACCGCCTTAATCTTCTGTGTATCTACCCAAATGCCATCATCTCCAATAATATGTCCCAAGAATGCTACGAAAGTCAGCCAGAATTCACATTTAGAAAACTTAGCATACAACTTCTGGTGCTGGAGCACTCTAAGTACCGTCCTTAAATGGTCTGCATATTCCTCTTCCGATCGTGAATAGACCAGAATATCATCGATAAATACAATCACAAACATATCTAGGAACGGCTTGAATACTCGGTTCATTAGATTCATAAATACTGCTGGATCATTGGTCAGCCCAAATGACATCACTCTAAACTCATAATGCCTGTATCGGGTCGTGAATGCAGTCTTCGGAATATCTGCCTCCTTTACCCGCACCTGGTGATAGCCCGACCGCAAATCTATCTTCGAGAAGCACTTATCACCCTGCAACTGGTCAAATAGATCATCAATCCTGGGGAGGGGATATCTATTCTTTATTTTTACTTTATTCAGCTGCCTATAATCAATACACATCCGCAGCGATCCATCCTTCTTTCTCAAAAATAATACCGGTGCTCCCCAAGGTGATGTACTAGGCCTGATGAAGCCCTTTTCTAATAAGTCTCGCAGTTGCACCTTTAACTCCTTCAGCTCTGCAGGTGCCATTCTATAAGGAGGAATAGATATGGGCTAGAGTATCTGACAATACATCTATAGTGAATTCTATCTCCCGCTCAGGAGGAAGACCTGGAAGTTCATCTGGAAATACATCTGGAAATTCATTAACTATCGGGGCTGACTAAAGAGTCGGTACCTCTGCATTCAAGTCATGCACCCGAACCAAATGATAAATTTAACCCTTTCTAACCATCTTCTTTGCCTTGAGGTATGAAATAAACTTACCCCTCGGCGATGTTGTATTCCCCATCCACCCTATAATCGGCTCCCCTGGGAACTGAAATCGGACTATTTTTTCCCTACAATCAACGTTAGCATAACAAGAAGCTAACTAGTCCATACCCATAATAACGTCAAACTCCGTCATATCTAACTCTATCAGATCTGCCGTGGTATGACGACTATATATAATCACCGAACAATTTCTATATACTTGCTTTGCTATAACAGAATCTCCTACCGGTGTAGCTACCTCAAATGGTTCTATCGACTTAGGTTCTATTTCGATTCTACCAGCAACAAAGGGAGATATATATATGATAAGGTGGAGCCTGGATCTATCAACGCATATACATCCCGAGAGAAAATCAATAATATACCTGTAACCACATTTGGTGACGCCTCCTGATCCTGTCTACTAGCCAAAGCATATATGCGGTTCGAAGGACCGCTAGAACTGGAAGCTCTGCCACGACCTTTACCACGGCCTGCTGGTGTTTGAATACCCTGCCTCATAGGGCGCATAGCTACAGAGGAAGATGAACCAGCAACCGATCCAGTGGGCTGAGCTACACCACCTGGACCGCCACCATACGGACACTCTCTCATAATATGGCCTTGGCGGCCACAAGAAAAACAAGCACCTGTAGCAAAATGGCATTCCCTAAAATAGGACCTACCACACCGAGAGCACCGAGGCAAAGGTGGCCTCGACTGACTCGAACCCCTGTTCACCTGCGAACCTGAAACCCTGGAGCTCTGACCGGCTCCTGAATACCCTGTACTCTCAAATCTCCTGCCTGTAAACTGTGGGGGTGCACTCCGTGCTGGCTGGGAAGGATACCTACTATACTGCTGAGGCTGCCTGCCTCGAAACTCGCCAGGATAACCAGCCGATCTAGCCCTCTTATGCTGGCCTCTGTCATAATCTCTATCTGGCTGACGTCCTCTATGTCGATACTTTACCCCTTGTGCATATGCCTGTATCCGAGCAATATCCATACCTGGCTGAAGAGCCACTGCCATACAGCCATCGGTCAAGTAACGATCCAGCCCCATCACATAACGATGCACTCTATCAGTTTGGTGTTCAATTCCACGCAAAGGTGGAAGACCTTTAGGAATATCTTCAGGAAAGATATCATCAAAATCCTGCAAAAGAGAAAAAACACTACTTGGCAAAGAAGAAGTTAGTAGCTCAGAATTAATCAAGACTTCTTTGTAAGTAAGTAGTATTATGGGCAGTCCCTCTTTTCTTGCATTCAAACACTCTTTGGCTTTTATATAGAGACTCTCTTTTCTCTTTTCCTTAGCCTCTTTCCTCTCACCAAAACTTTCTTTTTTTCCACTCAAACCCTCTTTTATCTCATTGCTTAAGCCGCTACTCTCTAGGATGATACTCTTGGCCATCTTTCATTTCTTTTCCCTCAAGCTCACCTTTTTTCTGTCCCCTTTGTTTTCCCATTGATTCCCTCAATCTCTTTTGATCTTCAAACACCTGAGAAGGTGTTAAAGGTTTGCAGAGTATACTTCTTGCCATTAAGCTCAAGTGAATATCTATTCTTCCTTCCACCATGAAAAGTATTCCTATCGAACTGCCATGGACGACCAAGCAAGATATGACAAGTGATACAATAACGGATACACGGAAGCAATAAATTAACAAGGAAAGTAAAAGGGATAGAAAGATAGACACAAGATTAGAGAGAATTAAGCAACCAAAACTATATTAAAGTCTTGACCTCCTAATTACACAACTAATTAGCACCTAACTCTTAAGGTGACCTCAAGAGAAACAAAGTCCCAAGCAACCAACCTTCTCAACAAAGAATTCAACCAAAAGCTTCAACAAGCTCTCATCTCTCATGCTCCCAATGAAGTCTTACAATTTCACAATTTCAATAAAAGTCTACCAAATGAAATAAACTAAGATAGTATTTATACTAGATAGAAAAGGAAGACTACTACGGCTATTACAATAATACCCTTAATGAAGTAAGGGCCTTGTTTGGTTAGTAGTCTTCTCAAAAGATGAGAAAGGCCTTCAGAACCCTACTTCATCCAAACGAGGCCTATATTTCCATTTTAGCATATTCTTGAGCTTCATGCCTTTAATCCAAGCACCTAGTAAGTCTCCAAAGACATGATCCCTAGCTCGGCTTGATATGGATATTCTTGATGAAGCTCGGCTTGTATCATTCTCCCCTTCTTGAAAAGGATTCGTCCTCGAATATAAACCTTGCAAAACCATAGGGAAGACAAGCAACAACGAGGTCCTCAAAGGATGAGGGTTAGTGTTAAAGTAGCCTACTCTACTAACATGCCAAGTATGCACACACTTGTGATATAACCAAGTATCAACCATGATTAAGAAGAACAAGCTCTCATATAGAGCACTAAGAACTTGGTTATCGCAAACAACATGAAAGGAAGATATCATAGAGGAACCAATGGTTTCAAAATACCGAAAAGGCAATACCACTCTGATTCTAATAGACATAACATACAAATGATCCTCAACTTCAAAGTGATACCACCCCAAAGGTAACACTATGACCAAGTCACACCAATTTAAAACATCACCAAGGTCAAAAGGGAAGAATATCCACACATAGTGGCCAAAAGAATGACTATCTACCCATTAGATCCCCTCCCAACATAAGATGCACCCCCAACACAAGCATGAATGTCATCATATGCAAATAGATAGTAAAGAAAGGTTTCACACAAAACAACTTCATCTATGGTGTCCTCACATGTGGCTTCACTATTAAATTCAAGTACATGATCAAGCATACTACTAAGACTCGGAACACACAAGGAAGAGTTAACAATTTGCAAGCAAGTATCACCTCTCTTTTCAAAACACTCCTTCCCCACAAGTGCATTATCATTTCCCAAGGGGCGTTTTCTATCATAGGGAAGAGCGTCATCATTCCATAGTGGATTTTCAAATACCATGTAGTCCCCAAAAGTGGCTACATTTTCAACATTACAATGCATTCCACTAAGCACTTCACTCTCATTAGTCATGTTATCATCAAATAAGACATTATCTTTAAAGAGAGAATAATCAATGAACAATGGTAAGCCGAAGCACGTAATTTCATTCTCAAAAACACAAATGTCATTTTTCAAAGTACCTTCATTTACATGACTATCCACATTCCATCACAAACGGGAGTATCATCACTCGACACAAAGATAAAGCCAAGAGACTCATTTCCACATTCATCAAACAAGGGTGGGGTGTCACACTCATTCAAATGATCAACTAGAACCACATCATCACTAATCGAATATATAGGCTGCCTATCATGTAGACACGTGCCCCACTTGGCATGTGATGATTTATCACCAGATTTCTAATTAACATGCTTGGTGGGGCCCACTTGATACACTAATTAGGCTAATTAATTATTAATCTCCACTTAATAATCTAATCATGGTTAATTAATCCCTAATGAAACTAATGTTTCCATACTAATAGTAATTAGTTAGCAAGCCGTGCATTATTAAAATCGGGGTTAAAAAGTCCTTGTCTCATATCTCAAAAATAATCTTGTCCTCGAACTTATGTTGATTAGCTACGAATAATCCAACGTGCAAAAATACGGGATATAACATGATCGTCACCTTGATTAACCCCTGTGGTAATAATTTCTTAGCAATATAACTAATCCAACACAAATACTGATAGCATCCATGGCAGCTCAGAATTATTGAAGGACGTGGATGAAGATTTGGAAGTTCCAAGAAGACCCATGACAAGATCTCAAACGAGGAAATTGCAAGACATGCTTAATGGGCTGCAATCAACAATTCAAAAGTGTCTTATGATGGAAGAAGAGCTCCAGCCCAATTCAGATTTTTTTCTCAAGTCTTACACTTATTTGGAGGCCCAAATTAAAGTCCAAAGTGAGATGGAATGAGGTCCAAATCAGCCCCAAAAGAAGAAGTTTCCAGCAGCCCAAAATTAGCCCAAATATTATTATTTTCTAGAATAAATATTTAATTGTTGTTTTAATCTATGTTGACTTGCATTGGTCCAAGTGTGGGTAGTCTTCTAGGTTGTTTTAATCTATGTTGACTGCCTTGGTCCAAGTGTGGGAAGTCTTCTATGCTTCTAGGGAAGATAATTCCCATTTATTTCTATTTTGACTAGCTCCTTCTTTACAACTATATAAAGGGGTGATTGTCATTCATTGTAAGGCAGATTTTGAAGAATATATTATATTGAGAGTTCTTTTGAACCTTTGTGGCATTACTTTAGGATTTATCTTTCAACCTAACTAGTTCCTAGTTCAAGGTAGTAAGATAATTTCTTCCTTGATATCTTTGATTTCTTTTTGGTATTCTTTCGAAGGCGGTTAGTTCTAAATACTAATTGTTGTCTTAAGTTACTCACAAAGCGGTCAGGATCCTAATCTACTGTTTTTGATTAGTTATCTCAAGTAAAGGCGTTAGATTTCTTCCTATAAATCTATACGTTGTTACTTGGATCTTGTCAAGACTTTAGAACTAACGTTCTTGGAAATTCGTGGATTGTTCCTTCGAATTTCCCATATCTTTTATTTTTTTAGTTTTTAGATTCTTTTCTATATTTGCTTCCGCACTTCTTATATTTTAATTATAAATTTGGGATCTCCCTAACCTCGTTATTATCAAGTGGTATCAGAGCGGTTCTATCAAGATTCCGTTCTTGATAATCTTGGGGAATTCTTGAAAAAAAAAAAAAAAAAAAAAAAAAAAAAAAAAAAAAAAAGTACTGTAGCAGTGAACAGTGACGAAAAAAATTAGTGTTTGCTTTCAAGAAATTTCTTCCATCTTATTTGTTTTCTAAAGATTAAGATAGAAAACAAGAAGAGGGGATCCTAGATCTTTAAAGATAAGAAGCAATCAATTTTTTTTTCTTACTCCTTTTATCTTGTTTAAAAAAAAAAAAAAAAAGTCCTTTTGTTCGAGTCTTGTTTCAACTAAATTCTAATTCTTTCTAGGATTGGTTCTTCACTTTCTTTAGTGCCCCAAAATTCTTTATTTTACTACCAAGGGTTTGAATCTAGTGGGGTTTAATTATAAATCCATAAAGTGTTTTTCCAAAGGTTATTTGAGTGGAAAAAGGCAAGAGTGAGTGAGAACAATTGAGAAAAAAAAAAAAAGCCAAACTTTGAGTGATAAACTATTGTTTTTGAGATGACTAATACAGGTAGTAGGGATGATGAAAGGAGGGCTCGCCAAGAAGCCGAGATCCGAGGAAGAAATGACTTCACTCTACAAGCTATGCACCAACAATTCGAAAGATGGACCTTGCAATTTCAAGAGATCAAGGATGCCATTGCTGAACAAAATGAGACAATAGCTGAACTTAGGAGGGGAGGTCAACATGTTGTACAACCACAAAATAATCCTAGGCCTCAAAATAGAAGAAATATGCCCCATGGCCCCATTGTAAATCAAGAAAACCCTATAGATGATTTTGTTGATGATCTTGATGTAAATCTAGATAGGGTAGGGAGAGATAGGAGGGGACAACGAGGAAGAGTGGAAGATGATAACATCAATAGCATAAAGATGAAGATGCCAACTTTCAAGGGCACAAGAGATCCAGACTTGTACCTTGATTGGGAGCGGAAAGTTGAAGCCATTTTTGATTGTCACAACTATTCTGAAGCTAAGAAGGTAAAACTTGCCGTTGTTGAATTTTCTGACTATGCTTCTATTTGGTGGAAAAAGCTTACAAGGGATAGACAACAAGATGGAGAACCACCCATTGCTACTTGGGCTGAGATGAAGAGAGTCATGAAGAAGAGGTTCGTGCCTTCCCACTTTCAAAGAGACCTACAAATGCGTCTTCGAAGATTGGAGCAGGGAACCATGACTGTTGATGAATACTTCAAAGCTATGGATATGGCTATGATCCAAGCTAATTGTGTAGAAGATGAAGAGGCCACTATGGCTAGATTTCTTAATGGTTTAAATAAAGAAATAGCTGATGTAGTAGAGATACAACAATATGTAACTTTAGATGAGTTAGTGGACATGGCTGTAAAATTAGAAAAGCAAATTAAAAGAAAGCAGCAAGCTAGCTCATGGAGGAGTCAGCCAAACACCAATTCAAAGAAGCCATGGCCGAAACAAGATGTGACTTCTAGGCCTCAAGAAGGCAAGGGGAAGGCCAAAGTAGATGAAAAGGAGGGAGGTAAAACTTTTAATCCTAAATCACCAAAACCTTCTAGTTCTATTCAATGTTACAAATGTCATGGAAGAGGGCATATGATGCATGAATGTCCAAATAGAAGAAATATTCTCATGAAAGAAGATGGAGAGTATGAGAGTGAAAAAGTGAGGTAGAGGAAGAAGAGGGAGGTGTGAGTGAAGATGATGTAGAGTTGCCTAATAGTGGTTTTGTTGGGGTAGCTAGGAAGATTCTTGATGGAGAAAATGAGAGTAAAAAAAGTGAGAAAGACGAAGAAGAGGGAGGTGTGAGTGAAGATGATGTAGAACTTCCTTTTAATGATAGTTTGGTTGCAGTAGTTAGGAGGATTATGGCTATCAATTTGGGAGTCAATAGTGAAGAACAAAGGGAAAATATATTCCATACTAGGTGTGGGATAAGGGGGAGAACTTGTTCTATGATTATTGACAGTGGTAGTTGTGCTAATGTAGTGAGTTCACACTTGGTAGATACGTTAGGGCTTGCATGCATGAAACACCCTAAGCCCTATAGACTCCAATGGTTGAATGGTAGTGGTGAACTGAAAGTCAACAAACAATGCATGATTTCATTCAATGTTAGCAGGTATGAGGATGATACTCTTTGTGATGTCATTCCTATGCAAGCTTGTCATATCTTGCTTGGTCGTCCATGGCAGTTCGATAGGAATACTTTTCATGATGGAAGGAAGAACAGATATTCACTTGAGCTTAATGGCAAGAAGTATACTCTTGCGCCTTTAACACCTTCTCAGGTGTTTGAAGATCAAAAGAGATTGAGGGAATCAATGGGAAAACAAAGGGGACAGAAAAAAGGTGAGCTTGAGGGAAAAGAAATGAAAGATGGCCAAGAGAGAGAGAAAGAGGGCAGCAACTTAAGCAAAGAGGTAAAAGAGGGTTTGAGTGGAAAAAAAGAAAGTTTTGGTGAGAGGAAAGAGGCTAAGGGAAAGAAAAAAGAGAGTCTCTATATAAAAGCCAAAGAGTGTTTGAATGCAAGAAAAGAGGGACAGCCCATAATACTACTTACTTACAAAGAAGTCTTGATTAATTCTGAGCTACTTACTTCTTCTTTGCCAAGTAGTGTTTTTTCTCTTTTGCAGGACTTTGATGATATCTTTCCTGAAGATATTCCTAAAGGTCTTCCACCTTTGCGTGGAATTGAACACCAAATTGACTTTGTGCCTGGTGCACAGATTCCAAATAGGCCTGCTTATAGGAGTAATCCTGAAGAGACAAAGGAGTTGCAAAGGCAGGTTGAAGAGTTGCTTAAAAAAGGGTTTGTGCGAGAGAGCTTGAGTCCTTGCTCAGTTCCTGTTCTATTGGTGCCCAAAAAAGATGGATCTTGGAGGATGTGCGTGGATTGTCGAGCTATCAACAAGATTACGGTAAAGTATCGTCATCCTATTCCTCGTCTTGATGACATGTTGGATCAATTGCATGGGTCCAAAATCTTTTCTAAAATTGATCTAAAAAGTGGTTACCATCAGATTCGAATGAATCCTGGAGATGAATGGAAAACTGCTTTTAAGACCAAATATGGGCTTTATGAGTGGTTAGTTATGCCTTTTGGCTTGACTAATGCACCCAGCACGTTCATGAGATTGATGAATCATGTTTTTAAGGATTTTCATGGAAAGTTTGTGGTGGTTTATTTTGATGATATCTTGATCTTTTCTAAAACTCTAGATGAGCATGTAGAACACCTAAAACAAGTTTTTGAAGTTCTTAGAAAACAACAATTGTTTGCTAATCTCAAAAAGTGTGCCTTTTGTGTGGATCGTGTGGTATTCTTGGGTTTTGTGGTCAGTTCTAAGGGAGTTGAGGTTGATGAAGAGAAAATCAAGGCAATTAGAGAGTGGCCTAAACCTAAGAGTGTAACTGAGGTTAGAAGTTTTCATGGGCTTGCTAGTTTTTATAGGAGATTTGTTAGAGATTTTAGCACCATTGCTGCTCCTCTAACTGAAGTTATCAAGAAAGATAAGGGTTTTACATGGGGGAAAGACCAAGATGATGCTTTTAACTTGTTGAAAGAAAAATTATGTTCTGCTCCTCTTTTGCAATTACCTAATTTTTCTAAGTCTTTTGAGGTTGAATGTGATGCTTCTGGAAAAGGAATAGGTGCTGTTTTAATGCAGGAATCCAAGCCTATTGCATACTTTAGTGAAAAGTTGAGTGGAGCTACATTGAACTACTCAACTTATGACAAAGAGCTCTATGCTTTGGTAAAGGCTTTAGCTACTTGGCAGCATTATTTGTGGCCTAGAGAGTTTGTGGTTAAGACTGATCATGAATCCTTGAGATATTTGAAGAGCCAAGGTAACCATAAGTCACTTTAAATTATGTGAAGCCCGAACTGATAATTGGGGATATAGAGTAGAACAGACAAACCAAAGAAAATCAGACGATTTTGATAAAATATTAGTATAATTGAGCTGTACTTGAAAACTGTCTTATATTATATAGAGTTTTTGGATTTAACAGTTTCAATTGGTTTTGTTGAAAAATTTGTATATCTCTATCTACGTCTATTACCTCACTTAACTGCTGATTATTTTCTTCTGGGGTTCTTCTATTTAAAATTCTTGATAAGAAATTATTACTTATTCTATTATCTGAAAAATTTACTCTTTGTCTTTCTTGCCTTTCTGATCCTCCTTCGTTTCTTTTTACCTAATTCTTGATCAAATGTTCTAATCAAGAATTTTAAATAGAAGAACCCCAGAAGAAAATAATCAGCAGTTAAGTGAGGACGATAATAATTTGGACCCAATGTCCCTCTAGCATAATCTAATGCTTCAGTAAAATTATTAAATCCCTTAAAAAGAGGTTTTCTTATGTCTTTAATAGAGAAAGAGATGAACAGTGTAATAAAGATTCATAACTAAACAGATTTATTTAAAAAAAAAAAAAAAAAAAAAAAAAAAAAAAAAAAAACGAAAAAATGAAAAAACGAAAAAGCTAGAGATTGTGAATCTTGTGAGAGGATTGGTTATTAGGGTATCAAATCCCTATTGGTCATCCTAAGAGTTTGGTGCTCTTTAGTTCCTAAATTAGAGGTCAAGTTAATTCAAGAACTTTGGTTGCTAATTTGGGTCTTGAGTTGTGTCAAATTATCTATCCTTTACTTTTCTTGTCCTTTTTTCTTCATTTTCGTTTTGAATATTGTATCATCCAATTAATTAAGACTTTCCCAAAATATCTACTTTGGGCTGGAGCTATTCCTCCATTACAAGACATGTTTTCATTACCAAATGAAGCCCATTAAAGCATCTTGATATTTTTTTAGTCTTCAACGAAAATTAAGCTTCATTGGTTGCTATCATTCTCCCTCTCTTATAGAAGATTCGTCCCGAATCTTGGTGGTGACCTTTTTTTGCTCCTATTAGCATTTGAGCCTCTATGGTTGCTATCACCCACGGGGTTGGGTCGTGACAAAAGTGGTATCAGAGTAGTTCATCCTCGGAGTGTCTACAGACCGTGTCTAGTAGAGTCTTGTTTATTGGTGTGTTGTGTACCACATCTATAAACAGGAAGCTACAGGACATTTAGGATGTTATCTTTCCTTCCTACTCTAGATCGTGCGATAGAGCTATATTATCAGGATAGTCCCTCCCTAACAGATTATTATGTTTACAGCTATGCCTCCAAAGAAAGCGACAGCTGCCCAGAAGGGCAAATCGGTAGCAGGAGATACTAGTCAGACTCGGAGAGTTACTAGGGCCCATGCCCAGTCTGTGCCCGAGATTGTGCTCCCGTCAGCAAGCTCTGCTACACCGCCACCTCCAGAGGAACTCAGAGCAACAGCAGCTTCAGATCAGGGGGCGGCTCCACTGCTAGCTCCCGAGGCTCCAGTACCTGAGCCTCCCACTCCTCAGCCAGGGGCGGAGGATAGGGCCATGAGGGATGCAGTTCAGTTGCTGACCAGATTATTGGCAGGGTAGGCTCGCAGGCATGGACTAGGAGTTGACCATGCGGATAGACATGATAGTTTGAGGGATCGTGATTTCTTAAGTTGTAATCCTCCAGAGTTTTTTGGGTCAAAGCCCGAGGATGATCCGCAGGACTTTATTCGGCAGATGCAGCGTACATTGAGGATAATCTAGGCTTCTGAGACTGAGTCTGTTGAGTTGGCTTCGTATCGGTTGCGGGATGTAGCTGTTAATTGGTATGAGTCTTGGGAGTTATCTAGGGGTGAGGGTGCTCCTCTAGCGGTATGGGATGAGTTTGTGGAGGCCTTCCTTGGCCACTTTATGCCCCCAGAGATGAGACGGGCCAGAGTTGATAGATTCTTACATCTGAGGCAGAGTGGCAGGAGCGTTCGAGAGTGCAATCTTGAGTTTGATTCATTGGCTAGATATGCGCCTACTATTGTAGCCGATATGGTTGATAGAGTGCATCGTTATGTGATGGGGCTGGATCGTTATTTGATTGATGGTTGTATGGCAGTGGCTCTTCAGCCAGGTATGGATATTGCTCGGATACAGGCATATGCACAGGGGGTAGAAGATCGACACAAAGGACGTCAGCCATATAGAGATTATGACAGAGACCAGCATAAGAGGGCTAGATCGGCTGGTTATCCTGGTGAGTTTCGAGGCGGGCAGCCTCAGCAGCATATTAGATATCCTTCCCAGCAAGCACAGAGTGCACCCCACAGTTCACAGGTAGGAGATTTGACAGAACAGGGTATTCGGGAGCCGGTCAGAGCTCCAAGGCTTCAGGTTCGCAGTTGAACAGAGGTTTGAGTCAGTCGAGGCCACCTTTGCCTCGGTGTTCTCGGTGTGGTAGGCTCCATCTTGGGGAATGCCATCGTGCTACAAGTGCTTGTTTTTCTTGCGGCCGTCAAGGCCATATTATGAGGGAGTGTCCGTATGGAGGTGGTCCAGGTGGTGTGGCTCAGCCTACTGGATCGGGTGTTGGTTCATCTTCTTCTGTAGCTATGCGCCCTATGGGGCAGGGTATTCAGACACCAGTAGGATGCGGTAGAGGTCATGGCGGAGCTTCCAGTTCTAGCGGTCCTTCGAACCGCATCTATGCTTTGGCTAGTAGACAGGATCAGGAGGCATCACCGAATGTGGTTACAGGTATATTATCGATTTTCTCTCGGGACGTATATGCATTGATAGATCCAGGCTCCACTTTATCATATATATCTCCCTTTGTTGCTAATAGAATCAGAATAGAACCTGAGTTGATAGAACCATTTGAGGTAGTTACACCGGTAGGAGATTCTGTTATAGCAAAGCAAGTATATAGAAATTGTTCAGTGATTATATATAGTCGTCATACTATGGCAGATCTGATAGATTGGGTATGGATTGGTTAGCTTCTTGTTATGCTAACGTTGATTGTAGAGAAAAGATAGTCCGATTTCAGTTCCCAGCGGAGCCGGTTATAGAGTGGATGGGGAATACAACATCGCCGAGGGGTAAGTTTATTTCATACCTTGAGGCAAGGAAGATGGTGAGAAAGGGTTATATTTATCATCTGGTTCGTGTGCATGACTTGAAAGCAGAGGTACCGACTCTTCAGTCAGTCCCGATAGTTAATGAATTTCCAGATGTATTTCT
Organism: Lycium barbarum; assembly: GCF_019175385.1. Classification (NCBI taxonomy): domain Eukaryota; kingdom Viridiplantae; phylum Streptophyta; class Magnoliopsida; order Solanales; family Solanaceae; genus Lycium; species Lycium barbarum. The sequence continues at coordinate 37,828 of NW_026843474.1, forward strand.
AGACGAGCTTCCAGGTCTTCCTCCTGAGTGGGAGATAGAGTTCACTATAGATGTATTGCTAGATATTCAACCCATATCTATTCCTTCTTATAGAATGGCACCTGCAGAGCTGAAGGAGTTAAAAGAGCAACTGAGGGACTTATTAGAAAAAGGCTTCATCAGGCCCAGCACATCACCTTGGGGAGCACCGGTACTGTTTGTGAGAAAGAAGGATGGGTCGCTGCGGATGTGTATAGGCAGCTGAATAAAGTAACAATAAAGAATAGATATCCCCTCCCTAGGATTGATGATTTATTTGACCAGTTGCAGGGTGCTAAATGCTTTCCGAAGATAGACTTGCGGTCAGGCTATCATCAGGTGCGGGTGAAGGAGGTAGATATTCCGAAGACTGCATTCAGGACTCGATACGGGCATTATGAGTTTAGAGTGATGTCTTTTGGGCTGACCAATGCTCCAGCGGTATTTATGGATTTAATGAACCGAGTGTTCAAACCATTCCTAGATATGTTCGTGATTGTATTTATCGATGATATTCTGGTCTATTCACGTTCAGAAGAGGAGTATGCAGATCATTTGAGGACGGTACTTGGGGTGTTCCAACACCAGAAGTTGTATGTTAAGTTCTCTAAATGTGAATTCTGGTTGACTTCAGTAGGCTATAACTCTGCCATACTGCATCAATACGCAACCTATCCCAACACCAGAAGCATCACAATAAATGACATAGCCATCTGGTCCCTCAGGAAGAGTTAGAACTGGAGTCGTGGTCAACTTATCTTTCAGCGACTGGAAGCTTCGCTCACAAGCATCGATCCACTGGAACTTAGCTGCTTTCTGAGTTAGCCTTGTTAAAGGTGCTGAAATCGAAGCAAACTTCTCTACGAATCTCCTGTAATATCCTGCTAGCCCCAGAATTCTACGTACCTCAGTAGGTGTCGTAGGTCTAGGCCAAGTCTTGACAACCTCAATCTTCTGTGTATCTACCCGAATACCATCAGCTCCAATTATATGCCCCAAGAATGGTATTGAAGTCAACCAGAATTCACATTTAGAGAACTTAGCATACAACTTCTAGTGCTGGAGCACCCTAAGTACCGTCCTCAAATGATCTGATGTGAACCCAACAAGCACAAGGCCTTTCACAAGAAGTCAAGCAAGAGAACTTCAAGAGTTGCAAGCCTTGTTCATGAAAAAGGGATGCCTTGGGGGAGATGGGAGAGAAGACTTCGCGGATTTACAACGTTTGGGAGTTGGCATTGGAAGAGTCACAAAGTGGCTAGAAGCGCAAAATGGCTAAAAGTGCAACTATGGCGCTAAGATTGCAATCGGAGGTCATACTTGCAAGCTATGGGGTTAGAATGGCAATTGGAGGTCATAATTGCAAGTTATGAGGCTTTGGATGCAATTGAAGACCCATGTGGGTATTTTTGCAAAAGAGCCACTTTAGGGCCTTTTGGTGTAATAGACATTAGTATAAATAGTTTTTGTCATCCATTTGGAAGACTTAGCTTTGATATTGTGAGAACTCAAATATTGAGATATTTTAGTTAATAGATAGATTGTTAGGTTACTACACTAAGTGTGATTTCATTGTTGCAAAGTGAATTTGCTTATTATTATCCATTGAATTCATCTAGATTTCTCATTTGTGGTTTTCAATTGAGTCTTCTACTTGATTCAAATTACTTTGGTTCTTTTGGTTGAATTCACAATAGGAGGGTTTAAGTTTGATATACTTATATTTGCCTATAGGATTCATTACTAATTAGGTCAAGTATCTATCCTCTATTCTCCTTAATCTTCAATTCTTCATCTATCTTTTGTTTTTTCTTTATTTTTGTTTAATTCTTAGAGTTTCCTTAGGTTGAATCGTATCATTTGGTATCAGAGCATAGGCTAAGAGATTGGTCATACAATTTCTAATCCTAGGTTCAAATTCGAAAATCCCAAAAAAAAAAAAAATCTGAAAATTAAAAAAAGATCGAAAATTGTTTTGTGGTTTGATTTTGTGGTTTTTGAAGTTAGATTTGAGTTTATTGAGGTGGAAGACATCTAAATCCGAAGTTTGAAGTTGTTTGGGTGGGTTTTGAAGTTTTCACCATTGAAGCTTCATCAAAGCTTGAAGAACTCAAAAGTGGGTTTAGTGATTGAGAAGCAATTAAGGCAAATTGAATATTGGGCTTTGTTCTCTAAGTGATAAGGAGCTTAGATCTGAAATTTGGAGCAAAAACGAGTTGATTTGGTCCTAGATTGCATTTGAGTATTCTTGGTGTTCTTAAGAACATTCATATCTTTATATTGGAGAAGAAGACCAAAGGAGAGGTCTGATCCAAAGGTTTTTCCAAGGACAAGTGGAAAGTTGTTTGTTGGGCCAAAAAGGGCAAGTCCTAGGTTGTGTGGGACCCAAGACGTCATCAGATCCAAGAAAATTCGGCCCAAATTTCGAGGAGCACGAGTCAACACGAAATCACTGAAGCCACTATACGGTCCCACATACGGACCGTATAAATTTTACGGTCCGTATAAATTGGTCCATAAAATTGGAGGTCCAAGAGCTACATTCTGTAAGTGATACGGTAGGAAAATACGGACCGTAAAAATTTTACGACCCGTAGATTTTGGTCCGTAAATTTAGTACCAAATTTTTGAGTTTTTGTCCCTATTCTACGGACACCTTTTATGGTCCGTGAATTATATACGGACCGTATAAAGTCCACAACTAATATAATTCGAGTGGCATCAAGACCTTTTACAAGGAGCCAAGCGAGAGAACTTCAAGCTATGCAAGCATTGTTCATAAGGAGGGACATACTTGAATACACTCTAGCACCTTCCCGGGGATTTCAAGTGTTCATGATAGCATGGGAGGATGGTTTGGAGAGGAGGGTTGAAGATGGTCATACTTACAATGTGGCTATTACTTGAAGATTTGCAAATTCAAGCTTTGTTCCCAAAAGAAGACACCTAAACAAGGCCCTTACTTCGTTAAGGGTTAAAGTGTAATAGTGTAGTTGTCTTCTTTTGAGCCTTAGTATAAATAGTAGTTTCTTTCATTTAGAAGACTTAGACTATTTTGAATATTGATATTTGATATTGTAAAACTCTTGAGAGTTGAGAGTTTGTGAAACCTTTGATTGAGTAATTGTTGAGAGGATTGGTTATTAGGGATTCCAAATCCGTCTTGGTCATCCTAAGAATTTGGTGTCTCTTTTGTTCTTAATTTAGAGGTCTTAGTTTTCTATAACTTTGGTTGCTAAATTAGGTCTTAAGTTGTGTCAAATTATCTATCCTTTTCTTTTCTTGCATTTTAATTCTATTTTCGTTCTTAATCTTGTATCAATTGGTATCAGAGCTTGGATTAGATTTGTTCTATCAAATCTAGCCTAGGGTTTGTTGCTAAAAAAAAAATTCTGGAAATTTTCCACCAAAACCCCCAAAAATTTTGTGTTTGTTTTGTTGTTTTGTTGTTAGATTCTTGTTCCTTAGTACGTTAGGGTGTCAAATCTTCAAATTTCGTGTCATTCAGGTCAATATTGAAGAATCTACCATTGTTGGGTTGAAGCTTTAGAAAAAGTTGAAGAACAACTTGGTGGGTTTTGATTTGTGACGAAATTGGGAGTTGATAACCATTGGGCTTTGTTCTACTAGGTTATGGGAGCCTAAATCCGAAATTTGGGGGTAAAATGAGTTGATTTGAAGGTAGCTAGAAATTTGAATGTTCATGTGTTCTTGAGCTATCTTCATAGATTCAAGTGGGGAAGAAGACTCAAAAGGAAAGTTAGATCCAAAAGTTTATACCCAAATTTTGGAAAAGTGTTTTTCAGCCCCAAATGGAATGATCCTAGGTTGAGTGGGTCCATTGTGTCAAAAAAAGTCAACAAATCCAGCCCAAGATCCAAGAAATCACGTGCTATACGAAATCACTGAAGCCACTATACGGTCCACCATACGGACCGTATAAATTTTACGGTCCGTATAATTTATTCCGTAAAATTGGAGGCCCAAAAGTTACATTCTGTAAGTGATCTACGGTGGGAAAATACGGACCGTAAAAATTTTACGACCCGTATAATTTGGTCCGTAAAATTGGAGGCCCAAAAGGTTACATTCTGGAAGTGATCTACGGTGGGAAAATACAGACCGTAAAAATTTTACGACCCGTAGATTTTGGTCCGTAAATCTAGTACCAAATTTTTGAGTTTCTGTCCCTATTCTACGGACACCTTTTACGGTCCGTGAATTATATACGGACCGTATAAATTCCACAACCCAATCCGTAAATTTGAGGTACATTTTCAATTCCAAATTTTCATTTCAACTCAATTCATTTCTCAAAAACTTCTTGAGCCTTGATTGTAAGTGATTGTTTCCATTCCTTAAGTAGGGAACAAAAAAAAAAATGAGTATAGAAATTTTTAAATTTTCATTACTTCAAATTGATACCTTGGATCAATTGGGGCTTCAAGACCGTGTTTTCAAATTATCACCTACCCGGGCCCGAAATTTTATTTATTTCCCGATTTTTAGCATTCCGTTTTCTTGTGTCTCTCAACTAGTAGCCATTTAGTAGTTGTTCCTACTTGTGTTTGCTAGTTCTTGTGTCCGCATTTCTTTCGTGCTTTTCTTCGTTTTTGCTTCGTTGTTAATTTCTTGGTTCAAGTCCGTTAGATTGAATTGAGTTGTCCATCTTTCTTAGTCTAACAAGAATCTATTCCGACCAAGAGTAGAAATTGAACCCTTGTGACTAGTCGGCATTAACAAGCACACAATCTTAGGCGGAAGAAATTTGTGAGGCAACTAAAGGTGCGCATACTTGAGCGATTGTGAGTTGTTTTTACTAATCTAACGTGTTTGCTTGCTTTGTTGAGTGTCTTAATAGGTACCATGGCTACGGAGGATGAAACACCAGTTCCCACCGGGGAACTCACACTAGTTGATGTAATGAGGGCCTTACAAGCCTTGAATGATAAGGTGGGGAGTACGGATGGTCGAATGGAAAACTTGGGAAGTAGGGTGGAAGCAATTGAAGGAGGTAGTAAGGAGGTCTCGTATTCGCCCCGAGTGCAATACCAAGGTGGCACAAGTGGAGCTATTCGAAGTACTTCACTTACATTGTCACCCGACACCTTCCATCATCTATATAACCCCACTCCCCAAAACACCCCAAAACACACCTCAAAACACGACTCTCACCCCACCAAACAACATTCTCATAGGCCAACGGAACAACCCACCCCAACAAGATCAAATTCCAAATGACCGACATCCAAATGACCCACACCCAAATGCACCAATGCCACCCCAAAACCGTCCAAACATCCAACAACCAAATGAGGAGGAGATAGAGGAAGCTATACTTGAGCACGAACGTTATGGTGACCAAGGTTGGAGGCCACGAGGGCAAGCACAAAGAGGTTATCGTGGAAGGCATGGTCCTAACCCTCACATGGGTAGGCAAAGAGGGTACCAAGGTCGTGACCATCAAGGTTATGACGACGATGGAGATTTTAATGGGAATCACGGTTATGGAGGAGGGCGAGACACGAGTCTCAATTCCATCAAGGTTACTCTCCCAACCTTCAAGGGAAGTAGTGATCCCGACACATTCCTTGATTGGGTGATGCATTGTGATAGAATCTTCTTGACGAATGACATGTCTGAGGTGAAAAAGGCGTCTCACGCCATTGCTCAATTCGAAGGGTATGCCTCCACATAGTGGGAAACTCAAGTGAAAGCAAGAAGAATTATTGGACTCCCGCCCACACCTACTTGGGATGAGTTGAAGGAGGCCATGCGGCGTAAGTATGTCACCGAACGCTACAAGCAAGAACAACTCAAGAAGGTATACACCTTAAGGCAAAACAAAAAGAGTGTGGAAGAATACTATGATGAGTTCCAAATTGTCAAGATGAGAATTGATTTTGACGAGGATGAGTTAAATGCTATGACTCGGTTCCGAGCCAGGTTAAATGGTGACATTGTCTCACAAATGAGACTCCACAACTATGGGAGCATTGACGAGACCCTTCAAGCGGCTATTGAAATAGAGGGGGTCTCAAGGCAGACAAAATCAATAAGTCAAGAGGCTATGTGAGTTCATGGAACAATAACAAAGAACGAGGAGCTTCCTCCTCCAATTGGCAAAAGAATAAGGGCCCCTTGCAAGAAGCCAAGAAACCATTTGTGAAAAATTCTCAAGTTGAGAAGCAAGTTGACAAGCAACCTCCAAAGTTTGCTCCAAAAGAAGGAGGTACGAAAACTCCTATTCAATGCTTTAAATGTCATGGCTTCGGTCATAGAGCAAGCGAGTGCCCTAATCGTAGAGCGTTTATGTTGAAAGACACTTATAGTGAGGATGAGGTAGAATGTGAGGAAGGGGATGACGAGGGCAATCATGAGAATGAACATCATGATAGTGAAGGGGATGGTGTTGAAGGTGATAATGAGCCTATTGTACCTCTCTATGTGGTGCGAAGGACCATGATAAGCAAAGCAATGGATGACCCAAGTCAACGGGAAAATATCTTCCATTCCAAGTACATCATTAACCAAAACTAGCATCATGATCATTGATAGTGGGAGGGAGTTGTGCCAATGTTGCTGATTTCTTGAAACTTCCCACCACCCGCCATGAAAACCCTTACAAACTTCAATGGCTCTGAATGTGGTGAATTGAAGGTGACTCGGCAAGCTATCATCAAATTCGTGGTTGGGAAGTATCACGATGAGGTGTTGTGTGATGTTGTTCCCATGCAAGCGTGTCACCTTCTACTTGGCCGACCATGGCAATATGATAGGTCTGTCAACCATAATGGGAGAACTAACCACTACACCCTTGTCCACAATGGTGTCAAACATGTCTTGAATCCCATGACCCCCTCCCAAGTGGGTGAGATCTATAACAACAAAATGAGGGAGTTAACGGAGAAGGGTCATGGTGCATTGCAAAAGAAGAATGTGGGGAACGAGGGAGTAGAGGAGAGTAGTTCTCAAGAGGTGAGTGGAAAGAAAGGAGAGCTTAGAGGAGAAACCAAGGTGTCGCTTTTGGTGAATTGTGGGGAAATTAGGGAGGAATTGGGGAGCGTCAACCGGTGATTCTCCTCATGCATAGGGACTATGCATTGCACACTAATGAACTAACCCTTTCTTTTCCTAGTTCTATTTCTTCTCTTTTGCAGGAATTTGATGATGTGTTCCCAACGGAACTCCCAAAGGGGTTACCACCCTTGAGGGGAATTGAACACCAAATTGACTTTGTCCCGGGGTCTCAATTGCCAAACAAACCGGCTTATAGAGCCAACCCGGATGACACTAAGGAGCTTCAAAGGCAAGTGGATGAGCTCCTTGAAAAGGGATTTTTGCGAGAAAGTATGAGTCCTTGTGCCTTGCCCGTGATCTTGGTGCCAAAGAAAGATGGATCATGGCGCATGTGTGTTGATTGGCGAGGCATCAACAAGATAACGGTAAAATATCGCCATCCCATACCTCGTCTTGATGACATGCTTGATGAGTTGAATAGTTCATGCATATTCTCTAAGGTAGATCTTAGGAGTGGGTATCATTAAATCCGGATGAAACCCGGAGATGAGTGGAAAACCGCATTCAAGACCAAGTTTGGTCTATATGAATGGTTGGTGATGCCTTTTGGTCTCACTAACGCTCCTAGTACTTTCATGCGTTTGATGAATCATGTCATGAAACCTTTTATTGGCAAATTTGTGGTTGTTTACTTTGATGGTATTTTGGTGTATAGTAAAACCATGGATGAGCATGTTATTCACTTGAAATGTGTGTTTGAAGTGCTTAGACAAGAACAACTTTATGCTAATGTTGCTAAATGCTCCTTTTGTGTTGATGGAGTTGTTTTCTTGGGTTTTGTTTTGAGTTCAAGGGGCGTTGAGGTTGATGAATCCAAAATAGACGCTAATAAGAATTGGCCAACTCCTAAATCCATTGGTGATATTAGAAGTTTTCATGGATTGGCTAGTTTTTATAGGCGGTTTGATAAGGGGTTTAGTACCATAGCCGCTCTTTTGACCGAGGTAATCCGAAAGGATAAACCATTTTCTTGGGGTGTGGAGCAAGCAAAGGCTTTTGAAACTCTAAAACAAATGCTTAGCTCCGCCCCGTTGTTGCAATTACCCGATTTTGACAAAATCTTTGAAATTGAATGTGATGCTAGCAAAGTAGGTATTGGTGCCATTTTGATGCAAGACCAAAAACCCATTGCCTATTTTAGTGAAAAGCTTAAGGGTGCGACGTTGAACTACTCCACCTATGATCTTGAATTGTATGCTTTGATTAGAGCTTTGGGTAATTGGCAACACTACTTGTGGTTTAGAGTTTGTGATTAGGACCGACCATGAGTCCTTAAAACATCTCAAGGCCCAAGGAAATTTGAACAAAAGGCATGCTAAATGGGTTGAATTCCTTGAAACCTTCCCTTATGTAATCCAATACAAAAAGGGAAAGGAGAATGTAGTAGCGGATGCCCTATCAAGGAAACATGTTTTGATTAATACCTTGTCTTCCAAATTGATGGGTTTTGAAAGCTTGAAGGCATTGTATCCCGAGGACCCCGTCTTTGCCAAAATCTTTCTATATTGCGAAGAGTGGGAAAGGGAGAGGTGGATTAGGGATAGGTCTTCTACTCCCTATTCTAGGTTTGATGGTTTCTTGTTCAAAAACAAGCGTTTGTGTGTGCCCATGAGCTCTTGGAGGGAATTACTTGTGAAGGAGGCACACAACGGGGGATTGATGGGACATTTTGGGATTGATAAGACGTTGGGGATTCTTGAAGAGTAATTTTATTGGCCTCATATGCGGAGGGAGCTAAGATTAGTGGCCAATGCATTGAATGTCGCGGCGCCAAGTCTAGACTCCTTCCCCATGGTTTGTATACCCTCTCCCCACCCCTCAACAACCTTGGGTTGATATTTCGATGGATTTTGTGTTGGGTTTGCCTAGAACCAAAAGGGGTAAAGATAGCATCTTTGTTGTGGTTGATCAATTTTCTAAAATGGCTCATTTCATTGCTTGTCATAAAGTTGATGATGCTCCTCATGTTGCCTCTTTGTTTGTTGAACATGTGGTAAAGTTGCGTGGTATTCCCAAAACCATTGTGAGTGATAGGGATCCAAAATTCCTTAGCCACTTTTGGAAAGAATTGTGGGGACGACTTGGTACTAAATTGTTGTTTTCTACCTCTTGTCACCCACAAACCGATGGCCAAACCGAAGTTGTCAATAGGACCTTGGGTTCTATGCTTAGAGGAAAATTAGCATCTTGGGAAGATCAATTGCCTCTGGTTGAATTTGCTTACAATAGAGTCATTCATAGCACTATTGGCATGCCACCTTTTGAAGTGGTTTATGGTTTTAACCCCCTAACCCATCTAACCCCTTTATCTCAAGATGGTGTGTTGAGTTTAGATGGCAACAAATGAGCCGAGGCCATGAAGAAGTTGCATGAGAAGGTGAGGCTTCACCTTGAGAAAAAGAATCAAAAAACGGCCAAGAGAGCAAACAAGGGTCGCAAATGAGTTGTGCTTGAACCGGGTGATTGGGTTTGGGTACATTTCCGAAAAGAGAGGTTTCCCAACAAAAGAAAGACCAAGTTGATGCCTAGAGGAGATGGTCCATTTGAAGTACTTGAACGACTGAATGATAATGCATACAAAATTGATCTTCCACCCGAATACCATGTTCATAACACCTTCAATGTGTGTGATCTCTCTCCTATGGTGGTGCAAGAGGATGATCCCTTAAATTTGAGGACAAATTCTCTTCAAGAAGGGGAGGATGATACAATTCGAGTGGCATCAAGACCTTTTACAAGGAGCCAAGCGAGGGAACTTCAAGCTATGCAAGCATTGTTCATGAGGAGGGACATCATACTTGAATACACTCTAGCACCTTTCCGGGGATTTCAAGTGTTCATGATAGCATGGGAGGATGGTTTGGAGACGAGGGTTGAAGATGGTCATACTTGCAATGTGGCTATTACTTGAATATTTGCAAATTCAAGTTTTGTTCCCAAAAGAAGACACCCAAACAAGGCCCTTACTTCATTAAGGGTAAAAGTGTAATAGTGTAGTTTTCTTCTTTTGAGCCTTAGTATAAATAGTAGTTTCTTTCATTTAGAAGACTTAGACTATTTTGAATATTGATATTTGATATTGTAAAACTCTTGAGAGTTGAGAGCTTGTGAAACCTTTGATTGAGTAATTGTTGAGAGGATTGGTTATTAGGGATTCCAAATCCGTCTTGGTCATCCTAAGAATTTGGTGTCTCTTTTGTTCTTAATTTAGAGGTCTTAGTTTTCTATAACTTTGGTTGCTAAATTAGGTCTTAAGTTGTGTCAAATTATCTATCATTCTTTTCTTGCATTTTAATTCTATTTTCGTTCTTAATCTTGTATCAACAACCCAATCCGTAAATTTGAGGTACATTTTCAATTCCAAATTTTCATTTCATCTCAATTCATTTCTCAAAAACTTCTTGAGCCTTGATTGTGAGTGATTGTTTTCCTATTCCTTAAGCAGGGAACAAAAAAAACGAGTATAGAATTTTAAAAATTTTCGTTATTTCAAATTGATGCATTGGATCAATTGAGGCTTCAAGACCCCATTTTCAAATTATCACTTACCCGGGCCCGAAATTTCATTTATTTTCTGATTTTAGCATTTCAATTTCTTGTGTCTCTCAACTAGTAGCCACATAGTAGTTGTTCCTACTTGTGTTTTCTTGTGTCTGCATTTCTTTCATGCTAATTTCTTTCAAGCTTTTCTTCGTTTTATTTCGTTGAAACTTTATTGGCTCTCGTCCGTTTTTCTTTTGAGTCGTCCGTCATTCATCTAAACAAGAATCCATTCTACCACAAAGGATAAGCAACGTGTGAATTCGATTGGATGAGTGATTCATCAACAAATTCGAAAGAGCACGACGTGTGGTAAGGTTGAGAGTTCGATACGAGTGAGGTGAGGCTTTTATTGCTAGTTTTGCAGGTCATCATGTCTAACCAAGGTGATAGGACGCAAGAGGTAGTAGATATGTCATCCATAGCAAGTTCATTGGCTATGATCATGAATCAAATCTCGGGCATGCAAGCGGGTATGGAAGAGATGAGGGGAGAGATGAAGGGTATGGATGAACGGATGAACGTGTGAGTGGGAAGTTGAAGGGTATGGATGAACGGATGGTGAGTATTGAGAAAGTTCAAATGGAGAGTTCGAGTAGAATGGGCACTCCCCGTTCTCGGAATGAAGGTGATGGGGATAAAACACAAGACATTACACCAACCATTACCTCGGGACAAGCCCATGCCTTGTGCAATCCCAACACCACAACCACCTCCACCCAAAGAGCTCCACTACCCCAAACAACTAACCTTCCATTCCAAAACCCCACTTTCCAAAACACCAGTCGACAAACCTATCCCCACGTTTACCAACACAACCCGAATGAGGCAATCCCTCAAGTAACCTTACAACAAACACCCCAAGCTCCACCCCAAGTCTAAACACAAGATCCCTTTCCTAACCAAAACCAATACCAACGCCACTACCAATACCCCATGAATGAAGAAGAGAATGATGACTATCCACAAGGACGGTGGTGGGATGATAACCGGCAAGGAGGGAGGTGTGGAGGAATGAATAACAGGGGGAGGGGAGGAAGAGGAGGTTTTGAGAGGTTTCCGGGCCATGACCCTAGATTCCAAGGTCATGTAGACCTAGGGAGGGCCCAAGGCTATGAAGACCGGGGAAGATGGCAAGATAATGAGCGGAATTTGAACACCATCAAGGTGAACCTACGTTCCAAGGGGGAGTTCCTTGAATGGAAATTGCAAAGTGAGCGCATCTTCCTCACGAACAATGTGTCCGAGGCCTTAAAGGCAAAGTATGCCCGCACTCAATTTGAGGGGTACGCTTCTACTTGGTGGGAATCCAAGAAGTTACAAAGAGCTCAACAACACATCTATGATCTCCCAACTTGGAACGATTTGATTGAGCTCATGGGGACAAGGTGGCTTCCACCCACATACCACCAAGATGCACTCAAAAGGTTGTACATGTTGAAACAAGGGTTGAAAAGTGTGGAAGCGTACTTTGATGAGTTTGAGGATTTGAGGATGAAGTCCAAGATAGAAGAGCATGAAGAGTACACTATTATAAGGTTTGTAGCCAACTTGAATCGAGACATCTCTAAACCGATGAGGCTCAAAACCTATAATAGTCTTGAAGAGGCATTCCATGATGCATCCAAGGTTGAGGCGGATCTAAAAGAAGAGAGGTCGTACAAAGACAAAAGCAAATCGTCGTCAACTTGGAACAAAGGCAAAGAGAAGTGGAAAACTTCCACTTGGGATAAGCCCAAGAGCAACACTCAAGCACCCAAGCCAAATTCAATTACAAAGCCAAAGGTGATGACAAGGCTAAAGGAGGTAACAATTCTAACACCAACTATAACTGACCCTTCTACCATCCAATGCTTTAAGTGCCAAGGGAGAGGGCACATTGCGAGAGAGTGTCCCAACCGGAGGACTATCACAATAGTGAGGGATGGGTATCGAACTGATGATGAACATGAGGGCGGGGATGGTCATGAAGAGGAGGGAGAAAGAAGTGAGTGTGAGGGTGATTCCGACAAAGAGGTTGAGATAAGGTATGAAGAAGCCTTGAATCATGCTATTGTGGCTAGAAGAGCCATGGGGGCTCTAGCTAGAAGAGAGCGACCAAAGGGAGAACTTGTTTCATGCACGTTGCAAAATTGTGGATAAGGTGTGCTCCTTAATCATTGATGGTGGAAGTTGTACGAATGCCGTTAGCCAATTTTTAGTTGAAAGTATGAAATTCCCCACCCGCAAGCACACTAATACCTACAAACTCCAATGGTTTAATGAATGTGGCGAAATGAGGGTCAACAAGCAAGCCATTATCAAATTTAGCATTGGCAAGTACCAAGATGAGATTTTGTGTGATGTGGTACCCATGCAAGCTTGCCATCTATTGCTTGGAAGACCTTGGCAATTTGATGTTGATGCCCAACATAATGGGAGAACTAACAAGTACTCATTTGTGGTCAAGGGGAAGAAGTACATTCATAACCCACTAACCCCTTACCAAGTGAGTGAGGATTATATGAAGGAGCTTCGGGAGAAGTATCAAAGGGAAGAAAAGGAGAAGTGTGAGAAAGAGACTTTGTTGGTCATGAGTGGAGAGGGGACATCTCAAGATGGTTCCAAGAAATGTTTGTTGGCCAAACTAAGTAATTGCTTAAAGGGGGTTGACGAGAGACACTTTATGGTGTGTCTTGTCAACAAAGATCTTCTCCTAAATGCTAACCAAGCTACTAGCACTTTGCCTAGTAGTATGTCTTCTCTTTTGCAGGAATATGAAGCCTTGTTTCCGGAGGAAATGCCCGATGGCTTACCTCATTTGAGAGGTATTGAGCACCAAATCGACTTTGTACCGGGTTCCCAAATTCCCAACAAACCGGCTTATAGGAGCAATCCGGAAGAAACAAAAGAATTGCAAAGGCAAGTGGACGAGCTTCTTAAAAAGGGGCTAGTGAAGGAGAGTCTTAGCCCGTGTGCCGTTCCGGTGATTCTTGTTCCAAAGAAAGATGGCACTTGGAGGATGTGCATTGATTGTAGAGCTGTCAACAAAATCACGGTAAAGTATCGCCATCCCATTCCGAGGATTGATGATATGTTGGATGAGCTTTGCGACTCAAGTGTATTTTCGAAGGTTGATCTTAGAAGTGACTATCACCAAATTCGAATGAGCCCCGGTGATGAGTGAAAAACGGCCTTCAAAACCAATTTTGGACTCTATGAGTGGCTTGTCATGCCATTCAGACTAACCAATGCACCTAGCACATTTATGAGGTTGATGAACCATGTCTTGAAACACTTTATCAACAAGTTTGTGGTTGTTTATTTTGATGATATCCTTGTGTATAAAATCAATCGAGGAGCATGTAGGCCATTTGAGGCAAGTATTTGATGTATTGTTGCGTGAGAGGTTGTTTGCTAATGTCAAGAAATGTGCTTTTTGTGTTGATAAAGTGGTGTTCTTGGGTTTTGTGGTGAGTGCAAATGGTGTGGAGGTTGACGAAGAAAAGGTGGAGTCTATTAGAACTTGGCCAACTCCTAAAAATGCAACCGATGTGAGGAGTTTCCATGGGTTGGCAAGTTTCTATAGAAGGTTTGTAAAGGGTTTAGTACAATTGCCTCTCCCTTAACCGAATTGATCAAGAAAGATGTTCCTTTTGTTTGGGGAGATGAGCAAGAGAAGGCGTTTCAAGAATTGAAATCCATGTTGAGTTCGTCACCATTGTTGCAATTACCCAATTTTGAGAAAACTTTTGAAGTTGAGTGTGATGCTTCCGGGGTTGGCATAGGTGGAGTATTGATGCAAGAAGGCAAGCCACTGGCTTACTTTAGTGAAAAGCTAAAAGGGACGTCATTGAACTACTCTACTTATGACAAGGAGTTGTATGCACTTGTGAGGGTTGTGATAAGGAGTTTGTGATACGATCGGATCACGAATCCTTGAAACATTTGAAGAGCCAATCCAAGCTCAATAAGAGACATGCAAAATGGGTAGAATTGATTGAAGCTTTCCCTTATGTGATCCATTACAAAAAGGGGAAGGACATGTGGTGGCGAATGCATTATCTAGAAGGTATGTCTTGCTAAACACTATGACTTCTAGAATGATGGGATTTGAAAGCCTTAAGGGATTCTATTCTCAAGATCCTGACTTTAGGGTGATTTGTGAGGAGTTGACCTAAGGGAGGAGGGTTGATAGGTTCCAACTTGTTGATGGGTTCCTATTCAAGGATGGTAGAGTTTGTGTTCCAATGAGCTCATGGAGAGAATTGTTCGTCAAGGAAGCACATAGTGGTGGAATGATGGGCCATTTTGGAGTGGCCAAGACACTTGACATTTTGGGTGAGCAATTCTATTGGCCCAAGATGCGACATGATGTTGAAAAGCTATGTGGTCAATGTTTGGAATGCAAGCAAGCCAAGTCCAAGACTCGGCCCCAAGGTATGTATACTCCCCTTCCTACTCCTATTGGTCCTTGGATAGACATTTCTATGGATTTTGTGTTGGGTCTTCCAAGAACCAAAAGGGGTCATGCTACATAGGTTCTCAAAAATGTCTCATTTTATACCATGTCATAAATGTGATGATGCATCTCATGTAGCATCTTTGTTTGTGAATCATGTTCTTAAGTTGCATGGAGTTCCCTGCACTATTGTTAGTGATAGGGATTCCAAGTTTCTTAGTCACTTTTGGAAAAGCCTTTGGGGTACACTTGGTACCAAGCTCATGTTCTCTACTTCTTGCCACCCTCAAACGGATGGTCAAACCGAAGTAGTGAATAGGACTCTATGGAGTATGCTTAGATGTATGATTAGAGGAAAGCCCACTTCTTGGGAGGACCGTTTACCTTTGATTGAGTTTGCTTACAATCGGTCCCTCCATTCCTCTATTGGCATGACTCCATTTGAAGTATGTTATGGCTTTAATCCTTTGATTCCTTTAACCTTAACCCCTTTTGGCTAGTGATGCTGTTGTGAGTTTAGATGCAAAGCAAAGGGCGGCCGAAATGATGAAAATCCATGCCAAGGTCAAAGGAGAGCATTGATAAGGTCAACACCAAGATAGCCAAGAGACAAAATCGTGGGAGAAGAAAGGTGGACTTCCAACCCGATGATTGGGTTTGGGTTCACTTTCGAAAAGAAAGGTTTCCGCAAATGCGAAAAGGAAAATTGAGCCCAAACGGAGATGGGCCATTCAAAGTGCTTGAAAAGATCAATGATAATGCCTACAAGATCGACTTGCCAAGTGAGTATAATGTTCATAATGTTTTCAATGTGAGTGATCTCTCCTCTTGTGTTGCAGGTATGCCCTTAGATTCGAGGACGAATCTTCTCCAAGAAGGGGAGGATGATATGAACCCAACAAGCACAAGGCCTTTCACAAGAAGTCAAGCAAGAGAACTTCAAGAGTTGCAAGCCTTGTTCATGAAAAGGTGATAACAACGAGGTTAGGGAGATCCCAAATTTATAATTAAAATATAAGAAGTGCGGAAGCAAATATAGAAAAGAATCTAAAAACTAGAAAATAAAAGATATGGGAAATTCGAAGGAACAATCCACGAATTTCCAAGAACGTTAGTTCTAAAGTCTTGACAAGATCCAAGTAACAACGTATAGATTTATAGGAAGAAATCTAACGCCTTTACTTGAGATAACAAATCAAAAACAGTAGATTAGGATCCTGACCGCTTTGTGAGTAACTTAAGACAACAATTAGTATTTAGAACTAACCGCCTTCGAAAGAATACCAAAAAGAAATCAAAGATATCAAGGAAGAAATTATCTTACTACCTTGAACTAGGAACTAGTTAGGTTGAAAGATAAATCCTAAAGTAATGCCACAAAGGTTCAAAAGAACTCTCAATATAATATATTCTTCAAAATCTGATTTACAATGGATGACAATCACCCCTATATATAGTTGTAAAGGAAGGAACTAGTCAAAATAGAAATAAATGGGAATTATCTTCCCTAGAAACATAGAAGACTTCCCACACTAGGACCAATGTAGTCTGTGTAGATTAAAACAACCTAGAAAGACTACCCACACTTGGACCAATGCAAGTCAACATAGATTAAAACAACAATTAATTATTTATTCTAGAAACTAATTTGGGCCAATTTGGGCTGCTGGAAACTTCTTATTTTGGGGCTGATTTGGGCCTCATTTCATCTCACTTTGGACTTTAATTTGGGCCTCCAAATAGGTGTAAGACTTGAGGAAAAAAATCTGAATAGGGCTGGAGGTCTTCTGCCATCACAAGACAATTTTTTTAATTGCTAATTGAAGCCCGTTGATCTTGACATACATTTTCCTTGTCCTTCAATGGAGTTGAGCTTCCATGGCTGCTATCATTCTCCCCCTCTTAAAGAAGATTCGTCTCGAATCTTGGTGGTGACCTTATTTTCTGTTTAATGCATTTGAGCCTTCATGATTGCTATCATTCTTCCTCTCTTAAAGATTATTCTCGTCCTTGAATCTTGATATTTTCCTGCAACCAACATGATAATCACAATAAGTAGAAAAACACAACAACCACTTGGTATAAGTAACACAAGGTAGTGACCATGCAACCAAATCCACTTATTATTTTTATGCACAAACACTCCTTTTAAAAGTCCAAGTATAACATCAGCTAACAGGAAAATGTAATCACCAACACAAGCACTAAAAACACAATTCATAAGCTCTTTAAATTGCAGAGGGTCATTAGCTAGACCAAAAGCGTATGAATACAAGGAAAACATACCATATTTGCTCTTGTAAATAATTTAACCTCACCATTAGATATACCATAATCAAGATATGGACCAAAAGTAATTTCCTCAAGAAGTGGCTTGGAATAAACCTGCAAAAAAGGATCGACGAAACAAGATAAAGATATTGTGAAATTAGCAATGTGTGAGCACTTATCCTTTTCCACACTTGAGAGACTATATTCCTGCATTTAGCTCAACTTCCTTAATATCTAAGACACCAAAAGCTTCATGTGTCTCATTATCTTCATTGGTATCCCAAAGTGGACAAAAATAAACTGCAAACTCATCTTTATTATCATCCCACAATGGGTTATCACACAATTTAAAACCTTGACTAATGAGATTAGTCATATCCCCTTCCATTGCTACAACTAAAAGATTACTAGCATAGTGCACATTAGACATGAATGAGTTCTCATCAACAACTGCATCACTAGAGTCAAATAAAGAATGACCTAAACAAGGAGAATAACTCTCATCCATAGGTGATGAAACAACAGATTCAAAAATTGAATTATCACAACTCTTACCTACAATTCCTTCACATTCAATGGCTTTTAAAGCACATAAAGTATTAGGTTTAGCCATTTTACCACAAGTTGCTTCCTTAAAGGATCCTCTACCTTGGTCTACATGTGATGTAGCACTTGAAAATTTTGCGGAATCTTCTTGGCAACATAAGGTCTTTATCTCTTTTCTTTGCTGTTCTAAAGACCGCATGGGCGCTTGTTCCGAAACCTGCAATGTAGATTCAAAAACACTAGAAAGACAAAGAGTAAGGAGGTTAGAAGATAAACAAGAACCATTCTCCCTTAAGCTCTCTTTTGATTCTCTCAATTCTTGTAACAAAACACTTTTTGTTCTAACATCTCTGCCTTCACTCTCATTCTTTTCACTCTTGCTTTTGTTTTTATCTCCATTCTTTTCTTGTGACAACTCACTCGCTTTTCTCAACTGAAACTTTCCTTTTTCCTCTCTTGAGTTACCATTTTGCACTCCCTTACTCCACCCAATTTTGTATCTCTCTTCCTTATAATTTTCTTTTTCACTCAGTTCTTTTATTCTCTCATCTTCTCTTTTTTCTGGAGGTTTAGGAACTTCTGTTAGTGTAAGAGAAGTTACACATGATGAAGAGTCACTCTTTTGTTCACAACTTGACTCCTCCTCTTGGAAGATTACATACTTAACCATCTTATTGGAACGAATAGGACTTTTGGAGTTAGCTTCATCTTGGGACAGTGTTATAGAATGAATGCACCTCAATTCCTCCTTTAAATCACTCCACGTCAAAAGTAGCCGATTAAATTTCACCCAATGAGGATTACGATAATCATCGACTATCTTCCGTAATTTCAAGGACAATGCCCTTGTGGCAAACTCTAATTTTTCCATCTCCCAAAAATTGTTACAAGCAAATATATGCTCCATATATAGTATTCCCATTGTAGGTAAGTTTCTTTACTAGCACACATGCACAATTTTGGTAGTACCACATGATTACTGCCGCACTTGGCCAATCCTTCATAATCATAGATTCTTGCAATTGTGAAAGACATAGTTATTTTAAAGAAAATGTATCACTCAGTTTTTTTTTTTTTTTTTGGCTTTTTTCCTCAATTATTCTCACCCACTCTTGCCTTTTTCCCCTCAAATAACCTTTAGGAAAACACTTTGTGGATTTATAATTAAACCCCACTAGAATCAAGCCCTTAGTAGTAAAATAAAGAATTTTAGGGCACTAAAAAAAAATGAAGAACCAATCCTAGAAAGAATTAGAATTTAGTTGAAACAAGACTCGAACAAAAAGGACTTTTTTTTTTTAACAAGCTAAAAGGAGTAAGAAAAAAATTGATTGCTTCTTAGCTTTAAAGATCTAGGATCCCCTCTTCTTGTTTTCTATCTTAATCTTTAGAAAACAAATAAATGGAAGAAATTTCTTGAAGAGCAAACACTAAACTTTTTTTTTTCTTTTTTTTTTCGTCACTGTTCACTGCTACAGTACTTTTTAATTTATTTTTTTTTGCTCTTTTTTTTTTTTCAAGAAATCCCCAAGATTATCAAGAACGGAATCTTGATAGAACCGCTCTGATACCACTTGATAACAACGAGGTTAGGGAGATCCCAAATTTATAATTAAAATATAAGAAGTGCGGAAGCAAATATAGAAAAGAATCTAAAAACTAGAAAATAAAAGATATGGGAAATTCGAAGGAACAATCCACGAATTTCCAAGAACGTTAGTTCTAAAGTCTTGACAAGATCCAAGTAACAACGTATAGATTTATAGGAAGAAATCTAACGCCTTTACTTGAGATAACAAATCAAAAACAGTAGATTAGGATCCTGACCGCTTTGTGAGTAACTTAAGACAACAATTAGTATTTAGAACTAACCGCCTTCGAAAGAATACCAAAAAGAAATCAAAGATATCAAGGAAGAAATTATCTTACTACCTTGAACTAGGAACTAGTTAGGTTGAAAGATAAATCCTAAAGTAATGCCACAAAGGTTCAAAAGAACTCTCAATATAATATATTCTTCAAAATCTGATTTACAATGGATGACAATCACCCCTATATATAGTTGTAAAGGAAGGAACTAGTCAAAATAGAAATAAATGGGAATTATCTTCCCTAGAAACATAGAAGACTTCCCACACTAGGACCAATGTAGTCTGTGTAGATTAAAACAACCTAGAAAGACTACCCACACTTGGACCAATGCAAGTCAACATAGATTAAAACAACAATTAATTATTTATTCTAGAAACTAATTTGGGCCAATTTGGGCTGCTGGAAACTTCTTATTTTGGGGCTGATTTGGGCCTCATTTCATCTCACTTTGGACTTTAATTTGGGCCTCCAAATAGGTGTAAGACTTGAGGAAAAAAATCTGAATAGGGCTGGAGGTCTTCTGCCATCACAAGACAATTTTTTTAATTGCTAATTGAAGCCCGTTGATCTTGACATACATTTTCCTTGTCCTTCAATGGAGTTGAGCTTCCATGGCTGCTATCAAAAGGGATGCCTTGGGAGAGATGGGAGAGAAGACTTCGCGGATTTACAACGTTTGGGAGTTGGCATTGGAAGAGTCGCAAAGTGGCTAGAAGCGCAAAATGGCTAAAAGTGCAACTATGGGGCTAAGATTGCAATTGGAGGTCATACTTGCAAGCTATGGGGTTAGAATGGCAATTGGAGGTCATAATTGCAAGTTATGAGGCTTTGGATGCAATTGAAGACCCATGTGGGTATTTTTGTAAAAGAGCCACTTTAGGGCTTTTGGTGTAATAGGCATTAGTATAAATAGTTTTTGTCATCCATTTGGAAGACTTAGCTTTGATATTGTGTGATGCAAGAAAAATAACAAAGATAGAAAGAAGACACAATTTGAATAACAATTGGACAATAACTAGAAGAACTAGTCCTAGTTACCTCCCAAAAGGATCAAAAGGCACCTATCCTATTCGAGCAATCCTCAAGAGAATAGCCATCTCTTGCAAACTGTTAGATCAAACGGGGGTTGTACAATTTGGAGTCCACCAAATTAACACTAGTCATTCAAGACTAAAGGGTTTCAATAATATTCAATATTCAAAGATAGGTTTCCCAAATCAATTACAAGCACCTTTAAATAAGGTTCTTAAAATATACTAGTCAAAAGAAATAAATAGAAGTGTAGTCTTCTAGGTGCATAGAAGACTACAAATGCATACTCCTAGAAGCCTAGAAATCCACTACACATATTGAAAGTCAAAATAGCCTTTAATAAGCCTAGAAAACATAAAAAGGGAAGCTTCCTTCGTTCACATTAGTCCAGCCCCTCATGTTCACACTAGAGCTTCTAGAAGTCCTAATTTGGGCTGCTAGACTTGTTCTTTCAGATGTTGGGCTTTAATCCACATCCTTTCGGACTTCAATTTGGGTCTCCTCGACTTGAACACTTTAGTCATCACCATGGTAATTTGGATTGCATCATCCTCCCTTTCTTGGAAGAATTTCGTCCTCGAAATTACAACATTAATATCAACCTCGACCGCAGCGACCGCAGCATCAACCTCAACCACATCATTATGGCACAGTTGGATCATCATCATGGCTATATGGATTACATCATTCTCCCCCTCTTGAAAAGGATTTGTCCTCAAATTCGATCCCTGCAAAACATGGACGAGAATGACTATGTGTAGCTTCCAAGTCTCAATCGGGTAAGAGTGCTACAAAACTGCCCAAAGATAATAGAGATTACCGTCATGGATTTGGAAAGCCCAATAAGAAGCATGAGCCAAGAAAACCTACCATCTTCATGGAGTTTGCAAGCCGTGGTTGCATACCACAATGATGTCCAGGGAGGATCTTTCCAATGGCTTTCCACCTGATTCACCTTAAAATACACTAAATTCGCTCCAAGGCTAAGTACAAAACAAGTAGAATAACTCAACTCCCAATACCGAAGTAATGTACCAGCCCACCCCAAAGTCATCAATTCCAACAAGTTATAAACCTTATGATCAATTCCAGGGTCAAAAACAAAAATGGTCAACACATCAAGGTTAGCATATGTCTCAAGCATATCAACTAGTAACTCGAATAGTAACAACAAACAAGAGTGACAATGATGTATCCAATTGCTACAAGAGTACTCTAGAGAAGCATGAATGAGGTAAGAATATGTGCCATCATTGATCTTAGAAACATCAAAGGGATCAAACCATGTGTAATGACCAGATTTCTCATACTTCTCTCGTCTTTTCCTTTGACAAGAACTCACACAAAAATCAAATAAGCAATCAAACTTATCAAAAGGAAGAATTTTACCTCTAAGATCATGACTACAATCCCAAGGTTCAAATGCATAACTTCCACATTTCAAGCTAAGGAATTTGGTATAGCCTATCTCAAGTGAGTTATCCATGTAAGGATCATAATAAGTAAAGTAATAGACACTAGAACTAGCATCCACCATTCTACTTTCCTTTTCCGCTTCAAGCTTATTCACACCTAGACATTTCAACTCAAATTCTGCTCCTAGTGAGAACTCATCCTCACATTCTTCTTCACTATTAAAGAATTCTGCACTACTTTCTCAATCCTCTTTAAGATCACTTCCTACATGTCTAGCACACTCAAAGTCACACTTTAAGTCCTCCACATCACAAAATCTCCTAAAACAGTCATGACCCTCATCATATGCAAACAAATAGTAAAGAAAAGTGCTACTTAAGGTCACTTCACCATCAGTAAGTTCACTTTCACAATCATGAATACTATTAAGCACAAGATCACGATTTGGACCACACAAAAAAGATTTATTACTTAAGCAACTTCCCACACTTTCCTTTCCAAGACAATGTCCTCTATCAAGTGAACTATCCAACAAGGAGTTAATTCCATCACAAGAAAGAGTATTAAGAAACTCAAACTCATCAGTAAACAAACAAGCATCTCCAAGTAAAAATAGTTTCACAAGAAAGGTCTCACCCAAGTTCACATGTTCAAACTCGTCATTCAAGTCAATTTCATTATCATACGCAGATTCAACATTAGAAAGACTCAAAGATGAATTGCTTTCTTCCTTATCAAACATGAGTGGTGTGCCTAATTATCATCAACTAATAATGGAATATTACTCACACACACACAAAGTTCAAGATTGCTTTCTAAAGACAAAACATTAAAATCAATCAACTTGTTGTTACTCCTTCCAACCACAGAAGTTGTGTCTTTTTCATTAAGACTCTCATCACAAGTGTCAACACTAGTTTTCATCAAATCAAACTCACAAGTAGTTTCAGTTTCAGGATCACAATCGAGAACAATTAGTGTATCTCCACAAGATTCATTCAGTTTATCATCACAAGACAAAGAAGATTTTAAGCCCAAACAAGATAATTCCTTAGTCATACTCACACAATCAACATGCTCAACATTACCATCTAAAGTAGTGAGTTTAGCCGACTTACCTTTAGGCTCACAAGATTGATCTTCTTTACCTTCAAGTCCCTCTTTTGGACAATTCTGCTCTTTCGAAATTGTTGCATCCTTTTCATGAGTTTCCATTGTATGAGGGTCATTCTCAAGATTGTTTCCAATGGTACCTACAAAAGAATTCAAAAAACTAGAGAAAAAAGAAATATTGTGAGTGTTAGAGTGAAGAACTTCATCTCCCTCATTATTTTTCTTTTCTCTCTTGTTCTTTTCAATTCCATTCTCTTGTTTGTTTTGTGGCAACCCACTCATTCCAGTCAACCCGGACTTCCCATTTTGCATGGCATTACTAAACCTTACCTTTTCCTCCTAGCTCTTCAACTTGGCTAGGGTTGTGAACTGCACCAATGAATGGCTTGCTTGCTCCAACAACCATCCCATGTTAATTAGGACCTTCAAATTAGTTGGAATTCTAGAAGGAAATAATTTTTCTTGATAAATATTCCCATGGCTCAATTTTGGAACCTTGGCCGAATGGCCTTATTCTTTCTCTCCAAGTTTTCTTCTTGAAATTTCATAAGTAATTTGTCTTGCTTGGTCATCTCTCTACATATACATATATATATATATATATAGCTCCTTCCAATACCATGTGAACACATGGCCTCTTTCTTGAAGGTTCTTAAACATTGTACTAAAGATGACTAATTATTTTATTTGTCTACATATATATATATATATATATATATATATATATATATATATACACATGCCGCACGACCCAAGTGGCCTTCTTCAAGAATTTTCTTGAACATTTTGTGAAATTCCCGTTTTGCCCCTAGCCTTTCACAATATTACCATGGGCCACCTTGTGAATTTCCCTTTTTACCCTTAGCCTTTCTCAATATTTCCATACTAATAATGTTCATAAATAATATTCATAAACAACTTGTACCTTAGAATAATTTTGGAAAATGGTCTTGCCCTTAACTTCTCGCAATTATCTTGAATTACCCGAACGTACAAAATGCGGGCTATAACATCCTCCCCCCTTTAGAACATTCGTCCTCGAATGTTCAACTGACCTCATGGGGTGTTATAATATTTCGGGAGGGTCCCTCTTATAGTTGCCCTTTTCTTCGAGCCCATTCCATTATTCTTGTCCTTCCCAGGTCATTTCTTGACACAAGTATACTTGTCTTTGATTTCTTTGTATTGGCGCTCGTTTCGTCCATCGTTAGTTCTTGTTGGCTCTCCGGTGTCGATCCCCTACAAACATGATTGAGTATCGCTTCACGTCGATGATTCATACAATTCCATAGCGTACATTCTCATGCTCCGTACAATTAATGGTCCATGAACTATTTTCTAGTGTCCGATGAACTCTTTGATTCATTCATAGGCACTGCGTTCTTTCTTTCTTTCAAAATTCTCAGACTACCAATTGTTGATACTTTCGTTATAATAGTCGTCGTCGTTCGAAACATTCTTTACTTACTTCCGATGTGCCGACATGTTTTAAACTTTGGCCCCGAGCTAATAAATTTCCTTTTCTGGTACTTGAAAATATTGTGATCCCTTTTTGGCCTAATATAATATGGTCTCCCCCCTTTAAGGGGCTCCTTATATGCCAACAGTCCTTTTATGAAGTCTTCGTTTATACCTTATTCCTCGTCTTCCTTCCAACTCTGTGCCTAACATGTCGAAAACTTCTTATCCTAAGTTTTTCTTTTACTTTCTGTCTATGTCATCATTTTGTCCACATTTCCATACCCTTCCATCCACTATTTGACCTTTCACTTGCTTAGCTCACTTGCTCGTAATTCTTCTTTCACTACGTGTTTGTGTTTTAGCTGTGCGTCCATATTTCTCAAGCGTCCCGCTACTTTTGTTCTTAGCACAGAATCCTTACAACTTTCACTCTCCCTATCCTTGTTCATCGAACCTTTAACTACATTAATATAGCTACACATTTATTCTTTTATAGATCTCTCACCTCAACATCATCGCAAGCCTAAGCATTCTTTCTCTTACTTCACATCCCTCTATCCTAGTCACTATTCCTTTAGCCCCACTTATCGAAATCGGTTCTCGAACCTCATACACTCCTCTCCTGTTTCCTTTTACCACACTCTATCCCCTTTCACATGCCTACTTTGAGTTCTTACCCAAATAGTCTCGTGTTTTGCCGTTAGTTTCTCTCGGGAGCTTCACTCACTGAGGATTCTTACCTTTCACCTTCTTCCGACACTTTGATCTCTTTGTTTTCCCTCTACTCACTCTCTTTCTTTTCCAAATATCGCTGTATTAGAACTTTCCAATCTTAACCTGTAGTGAAAATGACATCAATTTACCTTGTAACACTTGTATCATTTATTTCTGTTGTCACTTGAACTTCGGTACCCTTACTCTATTGATGCCTGCCATACCGTAGTACTGGTTGCTGGGAAACACACGCCCACCGATACAATCACATATATCATGCGCATTATATATATATATATATATATATATATATATATATATATACTACCAACTTGCCCACAAAATACTTCCAAACGCTATTCAAGCCTATCCTAATTCCAGAGCTGTGATGTACTTTCTGCCTCTTCACCAGTCTAGTCTGCCTCGTCCTGCGCAACCTCTTATGGTCTCCAACCATCCCGTATGCTCTAGTTTCCCTTAGGTCACTCTAGCTTCCCATTTGCCTCTTACGTCTAAATTTACAGGACTTTTAGTTCACTTCCCAGGGGGGTCACCCATCCCAAAATTTCTCTTATCCCAGCACGCTTAACCTCGAAACTTCGATGAAATCCGGCGCCTTAGTGCTGATATAATCGCGTCCACTTCCTCGCATGACCTTTATTACATGATCTAGAGCAAATTAAAGCCTTACAGATTCCGAGACATTTTCGTAACACGTCCTTTCTTTTACAATTACTGTTTTACCCTTTTCAATTCCCAATGTTCACCTCCCACCTGTGTGTATGACTACTTCTTGTCCTGGGCTTCCAGATTCTTGATGGCAGTGATCGCACCTTCATCACCATGCCAAATCCATAACCTTTCTGAAACAATGCATCTCACTTATTGCCTATTTACAGTATTTCCTTTCCACGCTTCTTCCTGTTAGGCGTATCCATTCTGGCAGAATCTCCTTTACCATTCCTACTTTTCAAAATCTGTACGTAGCAAATATTGACAATACCTCACAGAACATACAACTATATAACATACGGCTATATAACACATTCCAGCCATCCAGGGCTTTCAGTTCCAGGTAACAGAACGAATATATCAGTACTTACACCTGTGTCTTTCCATATCGCCGCTCATCTTCTTCCGTCATACGTAAGGCTTATATAAGGAATCTCATTTTCCTATGACTTGGCTCTATCGCACGATCTAAGACAGAAAGAAGGTCAACAATTCCTAGATGCCCCGCAGCCTCCTGTTTATAAATGTGGCCGGCTTCACACCCATAAACAGGACTCTACTGGACACGACTTTGCAGACAACCCCTAGGACGACCTGCTCTGATACCACTTTGTCACACCCCGATCTTACTAGGGTGTGATGGGCACCCGACCCCATATTCGGAGCCGAGCGAACCCGCTGACTCTTATTACATACTTAATCTCTTCAAATTCTTACGTCAATAAGAAATGAAAAACATTGTTAAGCGTTCAGAATCTTTCTTTCGTTGTTCCCAAATCAAACAAAATCTATGGTTATGTGGAATCTATAACATAATATATAAAGATACATCAGCTGGTGGAGCCACTTTCAAGACTGACATACTACACCCACGACTCTGTCTACAAAGTCTCTAACTTTGAACAAGACATCATAGTATAGTACTCTGACCCGGCAGCACTCCAGAGCAAATGGAGCTTGCCAACTCCGCTGGAACATCTTCTATAATAGCTCCTACTCATCTGGGTGTACCTGCGCAGCATGAAACGCAGCCCCCGAAGAAAGGGGGTCAGTACGAGCAATGTACTGAGTATGTAAGGCATGAATAGTAACATAGTAAGGGATGTAATTGTAAATCATAACAGAATGGAAATACAGAGCATATCATGAGGTAAAAGAGTAACCTGTACATCTGAGTGCCTCTTAGGCGGATGCCATGCATGCTTGGCTTTCTTTGAAAAACATTTCTTCTTCATATAGAAAATAGAACATATCATAGCGCCGAACAACGTCGGCTCCCCCACATATGTCCCGCGTCCAGGATGATAAGTTACGCCAACTGACTAGGTGGCAATGCGTCTATAGCGCCACATATGTCCTTTTTCCCCATATTCCCCATATACATATACATATATCATGTTCATGTGTCATATACATATATCATATAAGCAGCATGCATGAGAGCCCAAAGAAAGTCATATATCCATCGGAGTGACGTAAGGTCGGTAACCTCCGATTACATTATGGAATAACCATGGTCGCTTTGTCTCACCTTGAATGAACAATTATTATAAGATGAGACTAGCAACGAATAACAGCGTACATAACCGACACCTGAAGACTCAGAAACAAGTTTCGGGTCGATCCGATTTAGTATGAGGAAGTTATGAGCGTTTGAACTACAGAACCTTCTACGAAAGTTTCAGAAGCTATTTTTGGAAAATCAAAGCAATAATCATACCAAGTACCTTTAAACATGAAATCATTCTTATCATAGTCATCATAGAAATATTCTCATCCTTGACATCATCAATGTCATTGTGAAACATATCCATCGTTATTGTCATAAGAGCTTACAAAATCATAAACCTCTGTTTTGGTAGAATACGGACACTTTGGAAAAACATTTACCAGTTATTGGGAAGGGAATCATGCCTTGGAATCATAAACATCTAACTTTTGAAAAACAAGTAAGATATGGAACAATTATGAAATCATAACATCGGGATCATGCCTTTGAAAGAAAGGGACGAGCCTTAACATACCTGCTCCACGTCCTATTAGCTACGCTTAATTGTCCAAGCTCGTTATCGCTAGTCTACATCCAAGAAGATTTACATAATCATTAGATTCATTGTCACACACACACTTGTCTTAGTCTTTCAAATAAATTCACTTATAATCTGCCGAAATTTCGGCAGCATCTCCCCTGTAAATACACCATCCCCGAGAATCTAACTCGGCCCAAATCACCAATCAACAATCCGAGAATTCAACTCGGCCAAACTATCAACAACAATACCATCAATCATACCAACAACATCAACAATCAATTCAAGACGCATTCTAACATTAACAACCTTTGTCATACACTACAACGACATTTCATTTTTATTCAATTCAATTCACATAACATTCAAAACGACTCAATCAACACACTACTTCACCCGACACCTTCCAAATTCAACAAGAACAATAACAACTTATTTCCTTCTTTCAAATTCAATCACCACAACCCAACTTACAATCTTCCAAACAAATGTCTCACTTCCAAGTTCATGAATTATATTTACAACCTACCCATTAGCAATATCATTCCTACAAATATAAGGAACCATACTAACTTCTTCCATAATCCACAAACGTTTACAACTTCATTTCAAAGTCATCAAACCTTCATTTTTTATTATAGAATTCACAACAACAACAATCAAACTTCTAAATAAAATCATTTCATCATATCTACACAACACTACTCCCATTCGGCCATACCACACACATGCATATTTCATGAATTTCACCCATTTCCACATACTACAACACTCAACAACATGCATAGACCATCCATAACATATGAAAGAGGGTTAAACCTTACCTTTTCCTCCTAGCTCTTCAACTTGGCTAGGGTTGTGAACTGCACCAATGAGAATGGCTTGCTTGCTCCAAAAACCATCCCATGTTAATTAGGACCTTCAAATTAGTTGGAATTCTAGAAGGAAATAATTTTTCTTGATAAATTTTCCCATGGCTCAATTTTGGAACCTTGGACGAATGGCCTTATTCTTTCTCTCCAAGTTTTCTTCTTGAAATTTCATAAGTAATTTGTCTTGCTTGGTCATCTCTCTACACACACACACACACACACACACACACATATATATATATATATGGGAACACATGGGCTCTTTCTTGAAGGTTCTTAAACATTGTAATAAAGATGACTAATTATTTTATTTGTCATCACCCTTCCATATATATATATATATATATATATATATATATATACACATGCCACACGGCCCAAGTGGCCTTCTTCAAGAATTTTCTTGAACATTTTGTGAAATTCTCGTTTTGCCCCTAGCCTTTCACAATATTACCATGGGCCACCTTGTGAATTTCCCTTTTTACCCTTAGCCTTTCTCAATATTTCCATACTAATAATGTTCATAAATAATATTCATAAACAACTTGTACCTTAGAATAATTTTGGAAAATGGTCTTGCCCTTAACTTCTCGCAATTATCTTGAATTACCCGAACGTACAAAATGCGGGCTATAACAAATTCATGAGTCCGAAGAATTCCAAGGATAGTACGTAGATGATCTGCATGCTCTGCCTCTGATCAAGAATATACCAAGATGTCATTGATGAACACGATCACAAATATATCTAAGAAGGGTCTGAACACACTATTCATCAAATTCATAAAAACTGTCATAGCATTAGTCAACCCGAATGACATTACCCGAAATTCATAATGCCCATATCGGGTTTTGAAAGCCGTCTTCAGAATGTTTTTTTCTCTAACCCTCACTTGGTGATACCTTGATCTCAGATCTATTTTAGAAAACCACCTGGCACCCTACAATTAGTTAAACAAATCATCGATTCTTGGAAGAGGATATTTATTATTTATTGTCACCTTGTTCAATTGCCTATAGTCGATACACATTAGTAGAGAACCATCTTTCTTTCTTACAAACAAGGCAGGTGCTCCCCATGGCGATGAACTGGGTCTACTAAATCCCTTCTCGAGCAAATCTTTCAGTTGTGCCTAGTGCCATTCTATAAGGAGGAATAGATGTAGGTTCGGTGTCCGGCAGTACATCAATAGTAAAATCATTCCCCCACTCCGATGGAAGACCTGGAAGTTCATCCGAAAATACGTTTGGAAATTCATTTACAACCGGGACAGAATGAATAGTTGGAAGCTTTCCTTCGGTGTCATGAATCCGGACTAAATGGTAAATATAGCCTTTAGTGATCATTTTCCTCGCTTTGAGGTAGGAAATAAACCTACCCCTTGGAGATGCTGTATTTCCCTCCCACTCAAGCACTGGTTTTCCCAGAATTTAGGATAGAACCACTTTCGTTCAATAATCGATATTAGCATAACAAGAAACTACCAGTCCATGCCAATAATAACATCAAAATCTAGCATTTCCAGCTCAATTAAATCAGCCACAGTATGTCAGCCACACACCACAATCACACAATTTTTATATACTTACCTAGCTATTACTGGATCACCGACAGGAGTAGATACCTCAAAGGGTTTAATTGACCCGGGTTTCACCCCAATACGATCAGCAATATACGGAGTGACATAAGACAAGGTAGAACTCGGATCAACCAATGCATAAACATCATGGGAAAATACTATGAGTATAATTGTAACAACATTAGGAGAGGACTCCAGATCCTGTCGTCCGGCCAAGGCATAAATACGGGGCTGGGGGCCACTCAAACTGGATGCTCCCCCTCTGCCCCTTCCACGGCCTGCTGAGGTCTGAAGAGTTTGCCCTACAGGGGATACGGATGAAGAACAACCAATCGCTGATCCCGTGGGCTGGGCCTTATCTTGGCCAGTTCTTAAGGGACAATCACGCATCATATGGCCAACCCGACCGTAGGTATAACAAGCACCTGAACCCAAATGGCACTGTCTGGAATGTGGTCTGCCATACTGAGTACAACGTGATAAAGGTAGTCTCATCTGGCTGGGATCACCTCGATGCTGAGAACCTGGAACCCTCGAACTCTGCCCCGGACAGGAATAAATGGGGCGATTAAATCTTCTGCCCGAAAATCGAGGAGGTGCACTTGTCACAGACTAGCTCGAATTTCTGGAGAATGGCTGCCTCTGACTCCCTCTATACTCACTACCAGTACCGGCGGATCGGGCCCTCTTACTATGCCTTCTATCAATATCACGCTTACCTCAGGGCGGCTGCTGTTACTCCTCTAAGTTCTGGGCATGAGCCTGAATATGGGAAATATCCATCCCTTCCTTAAGTGAAGCTGTCAAACAATCTTTGAACAAATGTGGCCCTAAGCCACTCACAAATCGATGTACTCTGTCTCCCATATCGGCTACCATAGTAGGAGCATATCTAGCCAATGAGTTAAAACAGAGACTATACTCACGAGCACTCATATTCCCTTGCTTTAAATTTAAAAACCTGTCAGCTCGGGCTCGACGGACCTCAAGCAACAAATAATTATGAAGGAAAGCTTTCACGAACTCTTGCCAAACTGGGGGACGTGCGTTTTTCCCTCTTGAAGAAATCCAATTATTATACCAAAGAACCGCCACATCACGGAGCCTATAGAATGCCAATTTTACAGACTCAGTATCAGAAGCATGGATGATCCTCAACGTCCTCAACATCTCATCTATAAAGCCTTGCGGGTCTTCATCAGGCTTTGACCCGAAAAATTACGAAAGATTCAAGCTCAAAAAGTCTCGGGATCTTGCACTAACCGCTCTATCACTTGGGCCCATACTCTGTCGTTGAGCCTGAACGGCAACCAACTGAGTCAATAACTGAATGGCCTCGGTCATCTGTTAACCTGAAGCACCCGATAGAGGAACTGGAGGCATAGGAGCTGGAGTGGGAATTCCTTCTTGCTCCTCAAAGATAGGCGGAGTGTGAGAGGTATCAGATAGAGCCTCATTATGGAATTCACCCTCTTCTATATTTGTCGGGGACTCCTGTTCATTCCACCTTCCGGTCGCAGTCTTGCCCTTCTGGGCGGCTGTTGCTTTCCTCTTTGCCGGCATCACTGAAACCATAACACATAATTATAAAATAAAGAGATCTTATATTATAGCTATATCGCACGATCTATGGATAAGAAAGACGATCATTATTCCTAAATTCCCCGCACCTTCTTGTTTATAAGCGTGGCGCGCTTCACACCCATAAACAAGACTCTACTGGACACGGCTCGTAGACACACCCTAAGACGGAATTGCTCTGATACCACTTTTGTCATGACCCAACTAGTAGGCCATGACGGGTACCCGGAGTTGGCTACCGAGCACCGCTCATTATGCTATCTATCGTACTCAATCGGGATATATATATATATATATATATATATATCATTTTCAACATCGAACTTGTCATAAACCAATTCCTGAATCTCCCAAAATATGTATATATGCATAAGCCCCCGAGGTTACAAAATGATGTGCAACATATACACTGAAAAAGTCTCATAACATCTACAACCCACGTATAAGTATCTACGACCCTCTAACTGAAGAACTGAAATCATGAGGGCGGGACAAGACCCCGCCATGCCCCAATATATACACAAAAGAATATACCAAGAGATGGAAACTCCGAAGTAGTGGAGTGTTCCTGTAAATCTGCTGAGTAAGCTCCTAAGCGTCTGTGCCCTCTCCCTGTCTACCTGTGGGCATGAACACAACATCCATAAATGTAACATCCCATAAATTTGAGTTAGGTGTGAATGTCTAAAACTCTAGTGTTAAGATGATATTATACCTATATAAATCCATTCTTGATGAATTCGGGTGGAAGATGGTCGTTTTGAAGCGAAACCAATAATTGAATTTCTTAAGGGCTCTTAAATTCGCCTAAGTTTTGGTAGGTCTGTCTTCTAGGAAATTTTCTTGAAAATGTGTTCCGAATTGGAAAAACTTCCTTGACAAAAGTTGTATATCTTTGAAATATCTTTCCAATGGTAGGTCGCCCATCCCAAGGAAAGTTACGTACAAAAAGTTATGATCGTTTTACTAAAAGAAGGTCAATTGTCGAAAAAAGAAAAAAATTGTGCTGGGCCCGCATCGATGACCCAACACGGAAAGAATCAACTGCAGACCAAAATAAAAACATGATCTGGTGCTGAACCCGCAATGCGGACTCAGCACGGATCGGGAGTTATTTTCTGATTCTGAATTTTCTTTAAGTCCTACTTTGTTGTGTTATTTCCCACTTCGTCTCAAATCAATATTTCTGAGGAAAAGAACCCTAGAAAAGTCTCTCTAACCCTAATGTGAGTTCTCACTCAATATTGATCATTCCCACACCATATCCATCCCCTCTTGATAGCAAATCATCTCTCTAAAACCCTAAGACTCTTGATTTTATGGGATTATTATTGTTGTTTGAACTAGTATAGAATAAACAAAGAGGTTAGGATCCACCAATGATTTCCATAAGCTTCAAGAACAAGATTTAAGGCTTGCGAAAAACCTTAGTTTTCGAAATTCCAAGAAAACTTCAAGAAACTATTCAAGTTCTAATCTTTATCATCTAAAACCATTGTAGTGCGATTATTGAGTCTTGGAAAGTGCGTTTGAGCGGGATTTGAGGTATGTCTCTTTTGAACATACTCTTTCGATCGGTTTTTATGAACTCTTTAGTTGTAATTTGTATGTCTCTTTTAAAATCATTTTTGACTATAAAGGTGATTTGTATGTCTCTCTTTTGAAAACTTATTCTGAATGAAAATCACTTTTTGAAACTATTGTTGGAAGTATAAATTTTATTCAAGATTCTTTAACGAATGAAAGGAAAAGTAATCTTTTCATGTTTCTTGAACCCTAATTTATGTCTAAATGGTCGTTAATGTGTGTGAGGGGACAAACCCACATTAAACCTATATTGTAACAAATCGTATATATGTATAAGATATTATGAATGTTTTCCCATATGAGAGATGCTTAATAATGATGGTTAAGAGTTGGTAATGACATTCTTATTGATGAATTAAGGCATGAAAATCTTTTGGTAAAGGAGTTATACGTTTTCAAAACATTAATTAGAATGACTTATTCTTTCGATATGGCATAATGAACTTTAATGATATTGATGGTGTGACTACTTTGAGAAAAATTGTGAATCGTCTTCTGTGCCATGGACCTTGTTGTTGTGTTTGCCTTGCTATTCGGGAGGAAGAGTAGTCACTATGGATCCTAGTGTATTAATGTCTAGCCATTCGGGAGGAAGAGTGGCCACCACTGTGTTCGCTACTCAGGGTGTGATTTCTGCCTAGCCATTGGGGAGGAAGAGTGGCCACCGCTGGGTTCGCTACCCGGGGTGTGATTTATGCCTAGCTATTCGGGAGGAAGGATAGCCACCGCGTACTACATAGTCCGGTGTGATTTATGCCTAGCTATTCGGAAGGAAGGTTAGCCACCGAGAATTATATGTTCCGGTGTGATGCGCTATGCGCGGTATGCTTGATTCTTGGGCCTGTATTGGCATGTGTGACATTCTTATTCTCTTATGGAATTATTGATGACTATCTTAATTGATTTAAAAGGCATATATATATATATATATATATATATATATATATATCAGAAGCCGACAAGGCTATCAAATGGCGCAACGACCCAAAACATATACAAATGCACGCCGACAAGGCTGCCATGGCGAGTGGGATCATACAAACACATCTGTACAGAAGTAGGCACAAACCCACATATACGTCTACAGACCTCTAAACAGACCAACCGAATCATATGGCGGGACAGGGTCCCGCCGTACCCCTGAACAAATATATACATATGCAACGAACGAATATATATACCAAAATGTAGGCTCCGGAATAAGAGGAGCACTCCAAACAGCAGAAGAGGGTGTCCTAAACTGGTGGATCACCAAACTGTGCGTCTGTACCTGCGGGCATGAAACGCAGCCCCCGAAGAAAGGGGGTCAGTACGAAATATGTACTGAGTATGCAAAGCAGAAGATACAGAAAACAAATCTGAGGCATAAACGAAATAGAAGTACAGAAAATAAGTGCAAGCCCAAAATATCAAAATGTTTACTTTCGAAATATAAGTCATGCATAGGGCACAGAAAATATGGTCGCCCGCCCGTCGATGGCGCCATAACACAGGATAACACCAGAAGGTTTCAAATCTCCGTATCCCCGTCACACATCATAACACAACATAACGCCATACACAGCATAACGCCAAATATAAGTGGAACCCGACCCTCTAGCGAGTGGCTCGGTGAACCATAAACACAGCATAACACCGGAGTATATCAAAGTGCGCACGACAACAGAACCGGCCCGGGACTCGGCGAAAGATATAACAAAACGCACGAGCAGAGTCGTGAGTAACCATATGCATAAAATCATTATCATGGACTCAATTATAAGTAAAATGACCATACTTGAGAATCGAAATAATAGTCATACCAAATTCTTTCAAGAGTCCTCCGAATTACATAAAGGAAAGTCGCGGGACCCACGGACGGGTATCGACCCCTAGCGGGGCCCGCCTATGGAAAACATACTCATCATACACCATGCAAACTCCTACGAAAATATCGGAGCAATCCGAGCCTTTCTGTGAAAGATACGGCGTCCATAGTTACGGAATTCTTTAAAACAACTTTTTGTGCAACATTTGGAAATCATATTTCGAAGACATAAGGGTTCGTATTTCATCACATCAAACATACGAATGCCAAGAAATATATATATAAGAGTCATAACGTGCTCGGATTGCGAATTTAGAATTTCCTCGAGGCTCGTGACATAGCCTATTTATAACTAAGGCATGCCAAAAGAAGGAAGGTTTGAGCTTTACATACCTCGTACGCACTCCAAGCTAGCCCAACTGAAGTTAATCCCAACCTACTCCTCGGGCTCCTCACGGTCTACAAATACATCAACGAATATCAAACATTAGCCATAGGCACTTAGGCAATTTATTCCAAACTAACACTCAATTCTACAGAAATTTGGGCAGCATTTCCCCTGTAAATAGGCCAACCCCGAGAATTTAACTCGGCCAAATCAACAATAACAACAACAATAACCAACCTAGCAACCCCAATGACCAATCCGAAAGGCAATATAACATTAATAACTCTCTTTTACATCATTCAACAACATTCACAATATTCAATTCGACGGCTTACATTCAAGCCACATCACCGCTCATACATTCAAATACCAACCCGAACCCATACCAACTGTTACATCCGGCATTTTTGCATATTCGAAAAATTCGAGATAACTTGACTTGTAATGAATGAGGCCATATTTGAACCTTACTTGGTATGAATGTGTCGGCTACGATAACATTGGTGTGGAATTACGAAAGGAGGCCAAGGGAAAAATTAGAATTTTGGAAACTTGCTTCATGAATTACAACATTTAGCTACCAATTGGACTAAAAAAAAAAAAATAATAAGGCCCAATAAGGGAGGCCCAACCGGCCATTGCATGGCCTAGCCCATGGAATTAATTAATTTCCATGTGATATTATATATATGCATCCATGTCCTTAGAACCTTTAAGAAAAACAAAGAAAAACCAAGAACAAAAAAGGAAAGAAAGGAACCTCCCCGAAGTGTCACGAGACCCCCTAAGGTCAATCGAACATTCGAGGACGAATGTTCTAAAGGGGGGAGAATGTTATATCTTGCATTTTCGAACGTCGAATTATTTTAGTGGAGCATTCCTGTAGTGGAGCATTATGTTAGACAGGCTTCTCCGGAGAGTGTTATGCCCTACTCCAGTCCTTTGTCCTGGCCATCAGTGAACCAGGAATTGCCGGGCTACCTACACTCCTCCGATTCAGATGCAGGTAATAGAGGGGGCCAGACGAGTGGGGGTCAGACAGATGATGATGATGAGGGACACAGTTCCCACGGCAGCTCCCCAGGTTAGACCCGAGATTGATCATTTATGAGTATGTATGTTTCCTAGAATTTCTGATGTGTGTATGATATCTGAAAAATGTTATTCAATGATGACGACGGAAATTTAGAAAGGATTAGAGACCTAGTGACTAAAGGCAAGGGCGACTGAGATGTCCCCACCATCAGTGTGAATCTAGAAACCCCAGATGAAAGTGAACAGGAAAGTGCCTCTGATGCCATTTGAGTTGGGCATGTGAGGTAAGTTTCGACATTGTTAAAATTTTTATTTGAAGTTATCGGCCCTGTGAGGCATGGTTGGTATTTCTGGTGTACAGGTTTAGGATAGCGAGAAATACAGAGGAACCTCTGCCCAAATTTTTCCAGAAATATGGAGATAAATATGTAAATTAAGTACTAAAAGGTTCCGCGATACTTGTCGGAATCCAGTTTTCCTCTGTTGGTGGGTGGAGAGCACCTTACGATGATATTTTATCAGATTTCATCGACTAATTGGAGATGGGATTCGTGGGATGAAGATGTAAATCTGTGGGTTGTCTAAAATCGTATGTATATGTGCATGAAAGTGAATATCGGAGGTTCAGAAAGACGATATGGTAATTGTGTGGTTGGATCGGGGCGGGACCCGCTACGAAAATTTTTCAAAAATGTGCCAAGATCTCGATCTGCCTTATATGCCGTGACAAAGGTCGTGCGGGGCAGTCGACGCAATTATACTAGCCCTAACGCATCAGAACGCATGAAAGTTTTGAGGTTAAGCGTGCTAAGGCCATAGCAATTCTGGGATGGGTGACCCCCTGGGAAGGAAAAAAAAATCACAAGTATAAGTATGGTATATAAATGGAAATTTGGGGTAACCTAAAGGAAAAGAGAAGGTGTGGAATGGCTAGCGCCCTTACAGGAGTCGCGCAGACCGAGGCAGACTGAATGGGCGAAAGGAAGAAGCGTAATACCGCTCGGGAAATTGAGCGAATTTGAATAACGGTCGGAGACGTTCGCAAATAAGATATTAGTAAATGTATAGGTATGTGTATGATTTTCATTTGGTGATCATATGGATCAAGAGCCGAGTCCCGGCGACTGATGTTGTGATAGACGAAAGGTTTTACTAAACCGAATACGCGAAACGAAGTGGAGGTGAGGACACGAATGTTGTCAAAGAATAGAAAAACCCCAATTACCTTACAACTTAGTCTAGTGCGATGATATCTGAACAAGAAAATGAGCATGGCTAGTAGGAAAGATGAAGGATAAGAGATGTGATTAAGCAAAACTTTCGAAAGAATCGATAAGCGACACGTAAGCCGACTTGTACGACAATCTGACGAACAAGTTTGTGAATGAGTGAACAGATTTCGACGAGATAATCCGTGGTATAATTGTCAGGGTGAACAATGAAATGTCGACAAAAGGGAAATTTTCGTAAATCACTGGAGCCTTAATAGGAGTGATCTGATTTTAATCAAAACTCTATCTGTTATACTTTTGCACCTCTGACTTTGATGAGGTTCTGCCTATTACGCCTCTGTACTTCTAGATCCGATTACACTTCTGTCTGATATGCCTCTGTATGATTGACTCTGGATACGAATCTGTCTGATGCACCTCTGTACGTTTGATTCTGATTACGAATCTGTCTGGTACATCTCTGTACGTCTAACTCTGATCGTGGATCTGTCTGATATAATTCTATACGTCTGACTCCGACTACGAATCTGTCCGACATAGTGCAGTACATCTGTCTTTGATTATGGATCTGTCCGATATGCTTTTGTGCGTCTGGCTCTAGTTATGAACCTGTTTGATGTAACGTGAAATTATGATAACGTTGAAAGGAACCGAGAAGTATGACAAGAAGTGAAAGATGTGGATGGTTGAACCTCCCCGAAGTGTTACGAGACCCCAAGGTGAATTTAACATTCGAGTTCGAATGTTTTAAAGGGGGGGAGGATGTTACATCTGGCATTTTTGCATATTCGAAAAATTCGAGATAACTTGACTTGTAATGAATGAGGCCATATTTGAACCTTACTTGGTATGAATGTGTCGGCTACGATAACATTGGTGTGGAATTACGAAAGGAGGCCAAGGGAAAAATTGGAATTTTGGAAACTTGCTTCATGAATTACAACATTTAGCTACCAATTGGACTCAAAAAAAAAAAAGAGAAATAAGGCCCAATAAGGGAGGCCCAACCGGCCATTGCATGGCCTAGCCCATGGAATTAATTAATTTCCATGTGATATTATATATATGCATCCATATCCTTAGAACCTTCAAGAAAAACAAAGAAAAAACAAGAACAAAAAAGGAAAGAAAGGAACCTCCCCGAAGTGTCACGAGACCCCCTAAGGTCAATCGAACATTCGAGGACGAATGTTCTAAAGGGGGGGAGAATGTTATATCCTGCATTTTCGAACGTCGAATTATTTGTAAGCTGAGGTGGGGCCCACACATCAAGATTTTTTTGGGACATGTGAAAAGTTATATGAATCGTATATGTAAAGTTAAACACAACCCGTGAAGGGCCCTGGGGCCAAATCAAAGTGGAAGCCCTCCAAACGAATATTTTTAAGAAAACGTTTTCGGATGACCTGACTTGGAGGGGCAAAAACGGCATTATAAGTTTGGAATTTGGGAAAACGCCCAGAAATAATAGTTGTAGATAATTGAAATAGCTTTCCAACGGTAGGTCGTGGGCTCCCAGGCGACGTCGGTACAAGGATATATGGACGTTTTAAGGTCGAAAGGTCAAGCTGGGCAGTGAAATGGGCCCAACCCGATTCCAATTCGGGTCAGGCCCATTACCCACGCTTTTAATAGAACCAAATCAGTTTCTCTCCCTCATTTTCAGATCAAGAAACCTGGAAAACTCTAGAGAAAAAGAGAGAGGAGAGCCTAGAGAAAAAAAAAAAGTTTTTGACCAAAATCGGAGCCCCGAATCCCGAAGCCCATGAAGAGAAAAGTGTTCTACGTCGCGTTGCCTTCGATTTGAGCTAAAAATCAACTAAAAATAAGAGGGTGGACGTGGTGGCTGTGCACTTAAGGTATGAATAAGGCTTTTTTTTTATTGTTAACAAGTTTATTTAGAGTTTTAACGGATTAGAACGAAGAAATAACGTGATAAATTCGTTTGTTGGTATGGCTGAATTGTAGAATGGGGTTTGAAGAAAATTTTGGATGAAAACAAATGTATTTAACTTGTAGAATGTGGAGGATGTTGTTATTGATGTTGTTAGTGTTAATTTTGACCTCTTTGCGGGAATAAAATTATTAAATAGTTATATCGCGAATTGGTTGGTTGGGAAAATTTGGAAAATAATGTGCGGGCTGTATTACAGCATATGTTGGTATTGATTTGGAAGTGTGAAGTCGAAATGAGGATTATTGCATTATGTCGTAAAGTAGACTAATTGCATATATTGTGAATTATGAAAATTGTTGATGTTGTTGATGTTGTTGTTGGGTTGTTGTTGGTTGTGTTGAGCCGAGTTGAATCTCGGGGAGGCTATATGTATAGGGGAAATGCTGCCGAAATTTCGGTAGGCAAGTATGTATTAAGTTTGGAGTCTTAAAGTTTGAAATTAACAATTGGTAAACTTGACCATTTCTAGATTTTGGACGAAATTTGAATTGAAGCCAAGCGAGCGTAAGGCGCAATCGAGGTATGTAAAGCCTTCCCCTTTATTCTTAGGCATGTTCTGGATGTAATAGGCTCGGCCGCGAGCCTTAAGTACGACTCCGTTCCTCGGGATTCGAGATGGAAATCCGTTCCAATTCCTTCAGTACAATTGAAACCATTTCCTTATAAAATGCCTTCAAAGTGAACTTTTGCACGAAACCTTTTCAAACGGAGTCGGAACACTTCCAAATGATTATGGATGACCTCATAAGGTCTATTATCAGTAATTTACATATGTCGCCTCGAGTTGGTCCGAGGCGGGCCCACAAGGCCCGATGCCTTCTGTATAACCTTAATTACTTTGGCTCTGTCCGATTTTCTCAGAAAACATCTGGACTATTATTTTGGTTATGAAATGACTATTTTTATGCAAATCTTACAAAATGATTTCTGGACATCTGAGAATCTGATTCTGATAATAATCTGTCGTACCTTCCCAAGTAGGACATAGGCGCGTATTATGCATACTATCCGGATACTCTGACTTGACTCGCCGTTTGGCACCCTTCAGTTTGATTGAGTCTGTATGTTGAGTCTGTATGTATGTGGTTTCTCATTAATCTGTTCGTGGCTGTCTCAATGCATTCCTTCACTGCGTCCCGGGCCAGGTTCTGTTATCGTGCATACTCCTCTGCATTGTTCACCGCGTCCCTCGGTGTGCGGGCCGGGATCTGTTTATATCTGTATGATATTATGAATTGTGTATGGGGATGGCGGCCAGGATGGCATATAATCTGATTCTGTCTGTCCACCGCGTCCCGTACTAAGAGGGCCGGGTTCTGTTACCGTGCCCCCAGACAGGGCCGGAATCTGTATGTATGTATGCATGTGCCATCAGCATTTATATAAGCACATGCCTCGGTATGATTCTGTATGACTCTGTATGATTCTGTATAACTCTGTATGACTCTGCATGCATAATTCTGTCCGTCCGTCTGGATTACGATTTTGTCTGTATGTCCGTATGGATCCTGATTCTGTATGTCCGTATGGTTTACGATTCTATCTGTCTGTCTGAACCATGATTCTGTCCGTCTGTCGGGATTATGACTCCGTCCGTCCGTTTGACTTATGGTTCTTGTCCGCTATATATATATGCTTCCGGTTCAGACTATGATTATGTTTGTTATGTTTCTGCTTTACATACTCGGTACATTTTTCGTACTGACCCCCGGTTCTTCGGGGGCTGCGTTACATGCCCGCAGGTACAGACGCACCTGGAGATACGCCGCCAGTTTAGGGCATCGATTCTAATATATTGGAAGAGCTCCTTTAATCCGGAGCAAATACTTTTGGTATATATATCTTCTGTCATTTGTAGACTCTGTACGTATGGTATTTTGGGGTACGGCGGGGCCCTGTCCCGTCATCTGATTCTGTATGTCTGTAGAGGCCTGTAGATAGATATGTGGGTTACGGGTTTCATCTGTTTAGGTAAGTACGAATGATTTTGTGACTCCGTCTGTATGTTAGCCTCATCGGCTTGTCTGTAAATTTTTGTATGTTCAGGTATGTATATGTTCGCGTGCGCCGCATCTGTATCGGCCTGATTCTGTACACATCTGTTTGAAAAAAAAAATCAGTATGGTACGACATTCTGTTAAGTAGGTACGTATGGGTATCCAGTTAGGATACCAGTCGCGGCCCACGGGGTTGGGTCGTGACACCAACAATATTCAAGGACATTTTAAACAATTTACACAATATTTTCAACAATCCAACAATTGCTCCAATTTTCCCGAAAACAGTCCCAAACCCGAGAACACAACCATAACCCATTCTTGTCATGCAATATGACCTACATTCGGCCACACTACACATATACATATATTGATGATTCTTATTTTTTTCTCCACACTGCACAACTAAATATGCTACATAGAATCAATTCATCAACCCAATCACAACACACACATCTACACGACCATACACACCATACACGGCTCACCTCCAACTTACTATATTTCACAAATTTCATCCATATTAACATACTACAACATGCATAAAACATTCACAACACATAAAACAAGATCAAATCTTACCTTTCTTCTTCAACTCCACAAATAGGCTAGGGTTTGCGATCTACTAGACGGATGGTTTGATCGCTCCAACAACACTTCCACGTTACTTAGGGACCTCCAATTAGTGGATTTGCACCAAAGAAATATTTTTGGGATGGCTAAAATTGGACTTGGTTTTTCTTGGGTTTGGCCGAGAGGTTGTTGTTGTTGCTCTTCAACTTCTTGATTTTTTTTCTAAGTGTAGAATGATAGAAGATGACTTAGAAGTCATCTTTTAAGCTCCTAGATGAACCCTCCAAGTGTCCATGGCCCACACATGTGTTGGACCATTTAAAATTGGCCACAAAATGTGTGGGACCAATTTCAAAGCCACACGGCCAAAGGGCCTATTTTTGCATGATTTTCAACTTCCAAGTATATGACTTTTGGTCCCAACTTTTCCTAAGTGTTCCATGCCAACAATTTCATGTACAACTTATGTCTCAAAATAAAATCGAAGGTCAAAAGTCCTGACTTCATGTCCCGGAATGGTCTTGGCCCTAACTTATCATAGTTAATCCGGATTGTCCCAATGTATAAAATACGGGACGTAACACATGAGAGCATACGCTATGGAATTATATGAACCATCGACGTGAACCATTGACAATGAGTGTACCGTGAGGCCGACATGAACAGAAAGGATGATAAGATTCAAAGGATATTTCGGATGACAACGACTATTATAACGAAAGTATCAACGTTTGGTAGTTTGGAAATTTTGATGGAAAGAAAGAACGCAGTGCCTATGAATGAAATAAAAGAGTTCATCGGATACTAGAAAATAGTTCATGGACCATTAATTATACGAAGCATGAGAGCATACGCTATGGAATTATATGAACCATCGACGTGAAGCGATGCTCAATCATACTTGTAAGGAATCGACACCGGAGAGTCAACAAGGAATAACGATGGACGAAACGAGCGCCAATATAAAGAAATCAAAGACAAGTATACTTGTGTCGAGAAATGTGAGGGAAGGAAGTAAAGAAAAAGTTATAGTGAGAAATCAAAGATGTTGCGACTTAAGAAGTTAAGTGAACTCGGATCATAAGTTACCATAAGAGCAACTGGACTGCGAAGGATAATAAATGGTAGAGAAACATTATGTAACAAAGACATA
The DNA here is from genome assembly GCF_019175385.1 of Lycium barbarum. Lineage (NCBI taxonomy): Eukaryota > Viridiplantae > Streptophyta > Magnoliopsida > Solanales > Solanaceae > Lycium > Lycium barbarum. The sequence goes on from NW_026843474.1 coordinate 81,855, forward strand.
AAGATTTTTGGATAAGTATTTAGAATGAAAGGTTAAAAGGGATGGTGACAAAGACATAAAGAAACAGGGAGCGAAGAAAAGAGGACACTAAAGGACGATGAATATTTACAGCATGATAAGCGAGACTGCAATACTGTAGATCAAATGAGAGCAAGGAACAGCCTGTGGCCGTATCGGGTCGTCAAGTGAAGATTACGTACCAAAGATGTGGCTTTTGTTAAGGTATTGTGACGAAACAATAACAGAGAAGAGATGACCTGGGGAGGACAAGGATAATAAGTTGGCACAGTGGATTAGAAAACCCATGACACGGAATGAGAACTCATGTAAAGACCGAGGAGTTAGATCATAAAGGAAATAGGGCGAACGATAAGGAATGAGCATGAAGAAAAAGAACAACTATAAGAGAGACCCTCCCGAAGTATTATAACACTCCATAAGATCAGTTGAACATTCGAGGACGAATTTTCTAAAGTCGATGAACATGTTATATCCCGTATTTTGTACATTCGGATATTTCAAGGTAGTCGTGGTAAGTTAAGGACAAGACTATTCTCCAAAATTATTTTAATATACAAGTTATTTATTAGTATGGAAATATTGAGAAAGGCTAAGGGTAAAAAAGGAAATTCGCAAAGTGGCTCATGGTAATATTGTGGAAGGTTAGGGGAAAAACGGGAATTTCACAAAATATTCAAGAAGGTTCTTGAAGGGGCCATGCTGTCCGTGTGGTATATGTCCACATTTTTATTAAATGGGGCTAATTATAAATATATATGGACCAAAGATTACATAACAAGACAAGTGGTCATATTTGTTTATTTTAAGAAAGTTCAAGAAAAAGGGTGGGGACATGTGGCCATCCTTGTGTGGATTATATATATATATATATATGAGAGAGAGCTTACCAAGCAAGACATACTTTTCATGAAAATTCAAGAAACTTGAAGGAAAGAAACACAAAGGCATTCGGCCAAGGGTTGGCCGAACTTGGCCATGGAAAATTTGGTCAAGAAAAATTATTTTCTTCTAGAACTTCATCTAATTGGAAGGTCCTTATTAACATGAAGAAGTCGTTGGAGCAATAAAATCGTTCATTTGTGCAAATTCTAACCCTAGCCGAGTAAAGAGATAAGTGGAGAAAGGTATGTGTTCAATCTTCTTTTACATGTGTTATGGATGATTTGTGAGTATGGTAGAAGGTAGAAATGGATGAAATTCATAAAATATGAATATAGTGGTTGTGGCCGAATATAGAGTGTGTTGGTAAGATAAGATGAATTGATTTTTATTTAGTATTTTGATTGTTATAGTTGTGGATTCCATGATGAAAATGAAGACTTGATAACTTGAAATGAAGTTTGGGTGGTTTGAAATGAAGTTGTAATCATTGTGGGATTGTTGAAGAAATTAATATGACACTAGCATGGTGTCTTGTGTTGTGAAGATAATGTTGTTAACGTGTGGTCGTAGATATAATGCACGAATTTGGAGGTGAGAAATGTGTTGATTTTATTGAGTTTGGAAGATTGTAAGTTGGTTGTTGTGATTGAATTGAATATAAGAAAAATGTTGTCGAATTATGTAAAAGAAGTTACTAATGTTAGAATGTATTTTGAATTGATTAATGAAGTTGTTAATGTGTAGATTGTTGGTGTAGTTCATGAATTTGAAACAAAGCAATGTGTTGTTATTGTCCTTATTAAGTTTGGAAGATTTCGGATTATTGTTGATAATGTGGCCGAGTGGAATTCTCGGATTATTGTTGATAAATTGGCCGAGTTGCATTCTCGGGTTTGTTGTTGATGATTTGGCCAAGTTAGATTCTCGGGGATGGTTGTATTTACAGGGGAAATGCTGCCGAAATTCCGGCAGACTATAAATGAATTCATTTGAAGGACTAAGACAAGTATATGATGATGAATCTAACAATTGTGTGAATTCTTTTGAATGTAGACTAGCAAGCTTGGATAAATAAGCGTAGCTAATAGGGCGTGGACAGGTATGTAAGGCTTACCCTTTCTTTCTTTTGGCATGATCCTTATGAAACAAGTAGATGACGTATATGTATGACTTCAAAGAGATTCCTATTCTTAGAGCCACTAGGATGGCTAACGTTCTTGATTTCCATAAGCTGTTTCATATGGTTTTGATGCGTATCTATGATGTCCGAAGTTCGGTTGATATGTTTTCGAATGGCATTCGAGAGATAATTGATATGACTAAGGTCTTGGTTTTCAAATGATAGCACGTTTGATTATTCCATCGAGTCTTTGATACATTTTGATACGTACATATGGTTCCAAAACCTCTATCTGATTTGATCCATAACGATATTCGAAAGGTACCTAACATGATTGTTGCTTTCATTTTCCAAAAATGGCTTCTGAAACGTTCATAGAAGGTTCTGTACTTCACACACTCATAACTTTCTTATACTAAATCGGATTGACCCGAAACTTGTTTCTGAGCCTTCAGGTTTCGGTCAATATACTTGTCCATCGAGTCATAGAATTGATTTATATGCATATGGTTTCTCACTACTCTGCCCCTGCATACTATTGTTATATCGTTCGCCGAGTCCCGGGCCGGTTATGTTATTGTGCGCACTATGTTATACTCGGCACTAACATGTTATGTTATATATGGATCGGGCTGCACGTTCCGCAGCAATATAATATATAAATGGATCGGGCTGCACGTTCCGCAGCAATATAATATATAAATGGATCGGGCTGCACGTTCCGCAGCAATATAATATATAAATGGATCGGGCTGCACGTTCCGCAGTAATATAATATATAAATGGATCGGGCTGCACGTTCCGCGGCAATATAGTATATATATATATATGGATCGGGTTGCACGTTCCGCAGCACTAAGCATGCATGGTCTGTGTTTGGAAAGTAAGCATTTTGGCACTCTGGATGATCTACTTATTTTCTGTACTTTTTCTGACATATGACATCGGTATGCATGATTTGCGTTCGGAAGATAAGCACTCTGGTATTCTAGTTAATGCACTTACCTTTTGTACTGTTTGTTTCGGTTATGGTTCTGTTTTCTGTATTCCATGCCTTACATACTCAGTACATATTCCGTACTGACCCCCTTTCTTCGGGGGCTGCGTTTCATGCCCCGCAGGTACACCCAGATGAATAGAAGCCATTATAGAGGATGTTCCAGCGAAGTTGGTAAGCTCCATTTGCCCCTAGAGTGTCGCCGGGTCAGAGTATTATGCTATGATGTCTTGTTCGGAGTTAGAAACTTTGCAGACAGAGTCGTGGGTATAAAATGTCAGTATTGTAAGCGGCTCCACCTGCCGATGTGTCATTATGTTTTATGTTACAAGTTTTATGTGATGACAAATTTTACTCAAGTTTTATGTATTTCATTTTATTTGATTTAAGAATTCAAAGAGATTATGTATGTAATAAGAGTCAGCGGGTTCGCTCGGATCTAAATAAGGGTCGGGTGCCCACCACACCCTAAGAAAGATTAGGGTGTGACAAAGTGGTATCAGAGCAGGTTGTCCTAGGGGTTGTCTCAAAGTCGTGTCTAGTAGAGTCCTGTTTATGGGTGTGAAGCCGGCCACATTTATAAACAGGAGGCTGCAGGGCATCTAGGGATTGTTGACCTTCTTTCTGTCTTAGATCGTGCGATAGAGCCAAGTCATAGGGAATGAGATTCCTTATATAAGCCTTACATACGACGGAAGAAGGTGTGTGGTGATATGGAAAGTCACAGGGGTAAGTAATATATTTTGTTCTTTTACCCGAAATTGGAAGCACTGGATGGCTGGAATGTGTCATATAGCCGTATGTTCTATGAGGTATTGTCGATATTTGCTGCGTACTGATTTTGAATAGTAAGAATGGTAAAGGAGATTCTGCCAGAATAGTTAGGTACGCCTAACAAGAAGAAGCGTGGGAAAGAAATATTGTAAATAGACAATACGTGAGATGCGTTGTTTCAGAAGGGTTATGGATTTGGCCTAGCATGAAGAATAATCGCGAGGAAGATGATTAGTAGCCCGAAGGACTAAAATGGATAACATTCGAGGTTTAGCAGGAACAAGGTCTATTGGGCGATTCAAGGAAAGTTGACCAAATGAGTTCTGTTGTAGATTATTATATAGGAGCGGCGAGCGCAAGTCTAAAGAGGCTGATAACCGAGTGTTTAGTTCATAAGTAACGGCGACGAAGGTATATTCGTTACCATCGGGAATCTGGAAATCCAGGACGAAGAGTAGTTATACACATAAGTGAAAGGTGAATATTGAGGATTAAAAGGGGTAAAATAGTAATTGTAAAGGGAAGGACGTGCTACGAAAATGTCTCGGAATCTGTAAGACTTTGACTTGCTCCAGATCATGTAACGAAGGTCATGTGATGAGGTGGATGCGATTATATCGACGCTAAGGCACCGGATTTCATCGAAGTTTCAAGGTTAAGCGTGCTAAGGTGAGAGAAATATTAGGATGGGTGACCCCCTGGGAAGTGTACTAAAAGTTCCATAAATGTAGGCATAAAAGACAAATGAGAAGTTAGAGTAGCCTAAGGGAAACTAGAATATACGGGATGGTTGGAGACCATAAGAGGACGCGTAGGACGAGGCAGACTAGACTGGTGGAGAGACAGAAAGTGCATCACAACTCTGGAATTAGGATAGGCTTGAATAGCGTTTGGAAGTATTTTTTGGGCTAGTTGATAGTAATTATATATATATATATACACACGAATGCGTAAGATATCCCACATACGATTGTATCGGTGGGCATGTGTGCCCCAACAACCGGTGCTACAGTATGGAAGACATTAATCGAGTAAGGGTACCGAAGTTCAAGTGGCAGCAAAAATAAATGGTATGAGTGTCACAAGGTAAGCTGATGTTATTTTCACTACAGGTTAAGATTGGAAGATTCTAATATTACGATATTTGGAAAAGAAAGAAAGTGGGTAAATGGAAGGCAAGGAGATCAAAATGTCGAAAAAGGGTGAAAGGTAAGAAACCTCGGTGAGTGAAACCCCCGAGAGAGAAACTACTGGCAAAGCACGAGACGACTTGGGTAAAAATTCAAAGGTAGGTACGTGAAAAGGATAAAGTGTGGTAATATGGCACAAAAGAGGAGTGTGTGAGGTTCGAGAACTAATTTCAATAAGTGGGGCTAAAGGAATAGTGACTATGACAAGGGAAGTGAGGTAAGAGAAAGAATGTTTAGGCTTTGCGACAATGTTAAGAGGTTCCCAGCCTGTGAGAGGTATATAAAGAGATAAGCGTAGGATAAGATTAACACAGATGCCTCGGACATGGAAGAGCTTTCCAAAAGGATGACTTAAGAATAGAACGGATCTGCGTGTTGGAAGGAGTGTAAACTGTAAGGATTCTGTGCGGCGAGCAAAAGTAGCGGGACGCTAAAAAAATATGGACGCACAGCTGCAACGCAAACGCGTAGTTAAGAGGAATTACGAGTATGTGAGCTAAATGAGTGAAAGGACTAATAGTAGATAGGAAGATGTGGGAATATTGACAAGAATGATGATATAGGCGCAAAAAGGAAAGAAAAACTTATGGTAAGAAGTTTCGATACGTTATGCACAGAGTTGGAAAGAAAGATGAGGAGTAAGGTATAAACGAAGGCTTCATAAAAGGACTGTTGGCGTATAAGGAGCCCCTTAAAAAGCGGGGGGGGGGAGTATATATTATATCAGACTCTAAAGGAAATCGCAACACTTTTAGGCTCCAGAGGAGGAAAATTTATTAGCTCGGGGCCAGAATTCAAAACATATCGGCATGCCAAGAGAATACATGAAAGAAATGGAAACGAATTGACAATGAGTGTACCGTGAGGCCGACATGAACAGAAAGGATGATAAGATTCAAAGGATATTTCGGAAGACAACGACTATTATAACGAAAGTATCAACGATTGGTAGTTTGGAAATTTTGATGGAAAGAAAGAACGCAGTGCCTATGAATGAAATAAAAGAGTTCATCGGATACTAGAAAATAGTTCATGGACCATTAATTATACGAAGCATGAGAGCATACGCTATGGAATTATATGAACCATCGACGTGAAGCGATGCTCAATCATACTTGTAAGGAATCGACACCGGAGAGTCAACAAGGAATAACGATGGACGAAACGAGCGCCAATATAAAGAAATCAAAGACAAGTATACTTGTGTCGAGAAATGTGAGGGAAGGAAGTAAAGAAAACGTTATAGTGAGAAATCAAAGATGTTGCGACTTAAGAAGTTAAGTGAACTCGGATCATAAGTTACCATAAGAGCAACTGGACTGCGAAGGATAATAAATGGTAGAGAAACATTATGTAACAAAGACATAAAGATTTTTGGATAAGTATTTAGAATGAAAGGTTAAAAGGGATGGTGACAAAGACATAAAGAAACAGGGAGCGAAGAAAAGAGGACACTAAGGGACGACGAATATTTACAGCATGATAAGCGAGACTGCAATACTGTAGATCAAATGAGAGCAAGGAACAGCCTGTGGCCGTATCAGGTCGTCAAGTGAAGATTACGTACCAAAGATGTGGCTTTTGTTAAGGTATTGTGACGAAACAATTACATAGAAGAGATGACCAGGGGAGGACAAGGATAATAAGTTGGCACAGTGGATTAGAAAACCCATGACACGGAATGAGAACTCATGTAAAGACTGAGGAGTTCGATCATAAAGGAATTAGGGCGAACGATAAGGAATGAGCATGAAAAAAAAGAACAGCTATAAGAGAGACCCTCCCAAAGTATTATAACACCCCATAAGATCTGTTGAACATTCGAGGACGAATGTTCTAAAGTCGATGAACATGTTATATCCCGTATTTTGTACATTCGGATATTTCAAGGTAGTCGTGGTAAGTTAAGGACAAGACTATTCTCCAAAATTATTTTAATATAAAAGTTATTTATTAGTATGTAAATATTGAGAAAGGCTAAGGGTAAAAAAGGAAATTCGCAAAGTGGCTCATGGTAATGTTGTGGAAGGTTAGGGGCAAAACGGGAATTTCACAAAATATTCAAGAAGGTTCTTGAAGGGTCCATGCTGTACGTGTGGTATATGTCCACATTTTTATTAAATGGGGCTAATTATAAATATATATGGACCAAAGCTTACATAACAAGATAAGTGGTCATATTTGTTTATTTTAAGAAAGTTCAAGAAAAAGGGTGGGGACATGTGGCCATCCTTGTGTGGATTATATATATATATATGAGAGAGAGCTTACCAAGCAAGACATACTTTTCATGAAAATTCAAGAAACTTGAAGGAAAGAAACACAAAGGCATTCGGCCAAAGGTTGGCCGAACTTGGCCATGGAAAATTTGGTCAAGAAAAATTATTTTCTTCTAGAACTTCATCTAATTGGAAGGTCCTTATTAACATGAAGAAGTCGTTGGAGCAATAAAATCGTTCATTTGTGCAAATTCTAACCCTAGCCGAGTAAAGAGATAAGTGGAGAAAGGTATGTGTTCAATCTTCTTTTACATGTGTTATGGATGATTTGTGAGTATGGTAGAAGGTAGAAATGGATGAAATTCATAAAATATGAATATAGTGGTTGTGGCCGAATATAGAGTGTGTTGGTAAGATAAGATGAATTGATTTTTATTTAGTATTTTGATTGTTATAGTTGTGGATTCCATGATGAAAATGAAGACTTGATAACTTGAAATGAAGTTTGGGTGGTTTGAAATGAAGTTGTAATCATTGTGGGATTGTTGAAGAAATTAATATGACACTAGCATGGTGTCTTGTGTTGTGAAGATAATGTTGTTAACGTGTGGTCGTAGATATAATGCACGAATTTGGAGGTGAGAAATGTGTTGATTTTATTGAGTTTGGAAGATTGTAAGTTGGTTGTTGTGATTGAATTGAATATAAGAAAAATGTTGTCGAATTATGTAAAAGAAGTTACTAATGTTAGAATGTATTTTGAATTGATTAATGAAGTTGTTAATGTGTAGATTGTTGGTGTAGTTCATGAATTTGAAAGAAAGCAATGTGTTGTTATTGTCCTTATTAAGTTTGGAAGATTTCGGATTATTGTTGATAATGTGGCCGAGTGGAATTCTCGGATTATTGTTGATAAATTGGCCGAGTTGCATTCTCGGGTTTGTTGTTGATGATTTGGCCAAGTTAGATTCTCGGGGATGGTTGTATTTACAGGGGAAATGCTGCCGAAATTCCGGCAGACTATAAATGAATTCATTTGAAGGACTAAGACAAGTATATGATGATGAATCTAACAATTGTGTGAATTCTTTTGAATGTAGACTAGCAAGCTTGGATAAATAAGCGTAGCTAATAGGGCGTGGACAGGTATGTAAGGCTTACCCTTTCTTTCTTTTGGCATGATCCTTATGAAACAAGTAGATGACGTATATGTATGACTTCAAAGAGATTCCTATTCTTAGAGCCACTAGGATGGCTAACGTTCTTGATTTCCATAAGCTGTTTCATATGGTTTTGATGCGTATCTATGATGTCCGAAGTTCGGTTGATATGTTTTCGAATGGCATTCGAGAGATAATTGATATGACTAAGGTCTTGGTTTTCAAATGATAGCACGTTTGATTATTCCATCGAGTCTTTGATACATTTTGATACGTACATATGGTTCCAAAACCTCTATATGATTTGATCCATAACGATATTCGAAAGGTACCTAACATGATTGTTGCTTTGATTTTCAAAAAATGGCTTCTGAAATGTTCGTAGAAGGTTCTGTACTTCAAACACTCATAACTTTCTTATACTAAATCGGATTGACCCGAAACTTGTTTCTGAGCCTTCAGGTGTCGGTCAGTATACTTGTCGATCGAGTCTTAGAATTGATTTATATGCATATGGTTTCTCACTACTCTGCCCGTGCATACTATTGTTATATCGTTCGTCGAGTCCCGGGCCGGTTATGTTATTGTGCGCACTATGTTATACTCGGCACTAACATGTTATGTTATATATGGATCGGGCTGCACGTTCCGCAGCAATATAATATATAAATGGATCGGGCTGCACGTTCCGCAGCAATATAATATATAAATGGATCGGGCTGCACGTTCCGCAGCAATATAATATATAAATGGATCGGGCTGCACGTTCCGCAGCAATATAATATATAAATGGATCGGGCTGCACGTTCCGTAGCAATATAATATATAAATGGATCGGGCTGCACGTTCCGTAGCAATATAATATATAAATGGATCGGGCTGCACGTTCTGCAGCAATATAATATATATAAATGGATCGGGCTGCACGTTCCGCAGCAATATAATATATATAAATGGATCGGGCTGCACGTTCCGCGGCAATATAGTATATATATGGATCGGGCTGCACGTTCCGCAGCACTAAGCATGCATGGTCTGTGTTTAGAAAGTAAGCATTTTGGCACTCTGGATGATCTACTTATTTCTGTACTTTTTTTGACATATGACATCGGTATGCATGATTTGCGTTCGGAAGATAAGCACTCTGGTATTCTGGTTAATGCACTTACCTTTTGTACTGTTTGTTTCGATTATGGTTCTTTTTTTCTGTATTCCATGCCTTACATACTCAGTACATATTCCGTACTGACCCACTTTCTTCGAGGGCTGCATTTCATGCCGCGCAAGTACACCCAGATGAATAGAAGCCATTATAGAGGATGTTCCAGCGAAGTTGGTAAGCTCCATTTGCCCCTGGAGTGTCGTCGGGTCAGAGTATTATGCTATGATGTCTTGTTCGGAGTTAGAGACTTTGCAGACAGAGTCGTGGATATAGAATGTCAGTATTGTAAGCGGCTCCACTAGCCGATGTGTCATTATGTTTTATGTTACAAGTTTTATGTAATGACAAATTTTACTCAATTTGAGCACGATGAAAAGAACGATTCTGAAAGTCTTACTATGTATTTCATTTTATTTGATTTAAGAATTCAAAGATATTATATATGTAATAAGAGTCAGCGGGTTCGCTCGGCCCTAAATAAGGGTCGGGTGCCCATCACACCCTAAGTAAGATTAGGGTGTGACAGAACACAATCCTTAATGAATAATGTGACAATCATGATATGACTTGTGATTCGGCTTCTATGCTATGATTTGAGCGATTCGCCTTCTATGCTAGGATTGTGATTCAGCTCTTTTACCATGATTTATATTGTTTGTGTTTGGCCTAGTTACTCAGGAGGAAGGGTAGTTACTATGGATCCTAGTGAGGTTTGTCTAGCCATTCGGGAGGAAGAGTGGCCATCGAGGGTCGATAGCCTCGGTGCGGTTCATGCGTAGCTATTCGGGAGGAAGGATAGGCGTCAAGGGTTCATAACCCCGATATGGTTTAGCCTGGATATTCGGGAGGACGGATAGCCATTGAGGGTGACAAACCCCGATGTGGTGCTTCTATGTAGTTTAGGGAACCTTAAATGGTCATCCCTTTGTTATATTGATTTGGGCCTGTATTGGCATGTGTTATACTTTGGTTGCCTGTGAGTGGCTTGTTGATGATCTTGAGTTCATGATTGAGAGACTTAAATGTGATAAACGACATAATGCTTTGAAATTGATTTATTTCTCCTGTAACGGTTTCCATTAATGATGTTACTAAGTTTGATGATTTATTATCCCTGAATTTCAAACTGCTTTTATTGACACTGTTTTGCTGATCCTTACTATATTATTTTGTTATATTAACTATTGTCCCTTGGACTCTCACTGAGTACGTAGTACTCAGGCATACCATTGTTGTTTTTTATAGTATGTTAGGTAATGAAGAAGAGCAGGTTCGTGATATGCATACGGAGTAGGAGACCTTACTGCTTTCCACATTTGTTGGTGAGCCCACACCTTTGTTTGTGGGTCACTCTCTATCTTTATTATTTTTTTAGTTTTCTGGCTGTGTCTTGAAGTTAGACACTCGTTTGTTCATATTAGAGGCTTCATTTATACTGTGGGCAGATGTTGAAGTCATTGTTGTTATCCTTGGGTGTTGCTACGGTTATGACAACACATTTATAATAGATTTCCGCTGATTTTATTTCATAACTGTGATCACTTTTTATTTAGTTATTTATAACTTGTTTAACTAAATAATGAAAAATTATTAAAAACGGACTTGTTGTTATTAATTCATAAGGTGCTTCCAGTGTTGTTAATAGCATCGGATGCCTGTTACGTCCAGGGTGTGTTTTGGGGCGTGACATCAAGTTGGAGCATGAGGGTCTCGAATGCCCAACTTGCCAAGCAAATATTCATGCTGCGATTTTCCTAAAGCCTTTATAAACACATCAGTCAATTGCTCACTGGTGGACAAATGACTGGGAAGTATTATACCGGAATGGAGTGCGTCCCTGCCATAGAGACAATCGACTTCAATGTGTTTAGTCGGTTCATGAAACACCGAATTTCATGCAATATACAATGCCGCTTGACTATAACTGTTATATCCCGTATTTTTGCATATTCGGGAAATTTGAAATAATGTTGGCTTGTAAGAAATAAGGCTATATTTTGATTGTAGAAAATATATATGTTGTTTATGAAAAGTATTGAAGTGGAAATGTAGAGGAAGGCCAAGGGCAAAATTGGGAACTTTGGAAATTAGTTTCGGGAATTACAAAATTAGCCACAAGTAATTGGGCTTGAAAAAAAAAATTGTAATAGAGGGCCCAAGAGGGGTGGCCGGCCAAGGCCATGGCCCAAGGCCCATATGAACTAATTTTTCCATGTGCTTAATATGACTTAAGAGTCATATATTGACCATAGCCATTAGAACTTTCAAGAAAGAAAAAAAAAGAAGAGGAGAGCATCAAAAGAGGAGTAATTTCGGCTAGGAGAGGAGAAAAAGAAGACCAACAAATCTTGTTCAAAAAATTGTTTCTTCATGTATTACTACTAATTTGAAGGCCCTCTTCAACATGGTATGATTGTTGGAAGGAAAGAATCACTCTTTGGTGCAAAATACCAACCCTAGCTAAGTGAAGAAGATTGGAGAAAAAGGTAAGAATCAATTCCTTTTTATTATGTTACGAAGGTTTGTTTGTGTTGTAGTGTATGGAAATGAGTAGAAACTATAGAAATATAGAAGTTTGCAAAGTGGGTGTGTATGTATATATGTGGCCGTGTATGTGCATGGTTGTGTAGTTAAGATGTGTTGAATTTTGTGTTGTATTCTAGTTGAGGTGATGATGGGATTCATATTGAAAATGAAAGTTGAATGAATTTAGTGGAAGTTGGAAATATAGGGTATGGCCGTGTGGTACATTGAAGTTGGAATGAAAATGGATTAATGTTGTTTAATATGTTAGTTGTCTTGTTGTGATCCTTGCAATGTAAGTGAAGGCAAAATGGTTTAAGTTGGCATTAAAATGGAATGTAGAAGAATAGGTCATCTTAGTATAATTTCATGATATTATGGAAATGAAGTCGTTAAGGTGCAAGTTGGGATGGTTGTAGATGAAATTAGAAGATGGAAACATGTTATGAATAAGTATGTTAAAGATTAGAAGTTTTGGATGAATTATGGCTTTGGTGAAAAATTTGTATATTTCGTATACCTTGTGAATATATATTGTATAAATGATATGAAATGCTTCCGAATTATATTGTAATGATCTTGATTAGTAATGAATATGATCATGTTGGTATTGATTTGAAAATGCGAAGTCGGAATGAAAGCTATTGCATTATGTTGGAAAGAAGCCTAGTTGTGACATATTGTAATTGATTGTGATTGTTGTTGTTGTTGGTGTTGTTGTTGGGTTGTTGTTGAATTATTTTGGCCGAGTTGAATTCTCGGGGTGTCGTATTTATAGGGGAGGTGCTGCCGAAATTTCGGTAGACAAGTATTAATTCAAGATTGGATGCCAAAAGCCTTATAGTAACATTTGGTAAATGTGACCATTTGTAGGTTTCGGACGAAACGAGGTTTGAGGTTTGGCGAGCGTAAAAGGCAAGAAAGGTATGTAAAGCTCCACCTTTCCTTCTCTTGGCATGTCCTAGATGTATTAGGTTTGAATTTGGACCTCGGGGACCACTCCACTCTTCGGAATCCGCGCCTAAATTTGCCGCTTTTCCATTCAGTGGAATTGAACTAATGATGTTGCAAATGGCTAGGAAAATTTTCTAAATACCTAGAACTTGTGTAAATTAAATCCGACTACCTTAAAAACTCTCGTAAGCGACTCCATAAAGTCTATTACACATAATTTGTGTCTGCCACCTCGGCTGGCCCGAGGTGGGCCCACTATTTCCGATTCCACCCTTATTGCAATTTGTAACTTGACTTCAAGCGATTTTAAAGGAAACGTCTTAACTACTAAGGATACTTATTCTAAATACTTTATTGAGTCTCTGTAAAAGTATGAAATTTTGTGTTGCAATCAGTTTCTCACTATTCCCGCGTTGCCTCTTGTTGTACGGTTGCCTTATTTTCGAATAATATAAAATGAAACGTTTCAACTATCTTTCTAACTACTAAAGGAAAATTGTTTTAATGATTCCCTTGAGTCTTGTAAACTATTTTGGAATGTGAAAACGACCCAAGGAGGATTATTTTCCCGTAACTCATTATGATATCCGACATACGCTTACTATGATCCTGTCCGACTACATCATTACGATTTGACACTCGAAATGCCCTTTTTGATATAAGTACTTCGATATAAGCATTCCGACATAAGTATGCGGATACGAGTATTCTGTTTGAGTAATTTGTTACGAATGTTCTGATAGTACGTCTGATTATTCGGATGAGTCTTATAATATATTTTGATATGCAAAAAAATAATTCCAGAGGTTTTGTTTCGACACAATCTATCGTGCTATCCAAAAGGTATACGTACATTATAACTACCGTTCGATTCCTTCGAACTGATCTGTCGTATGGATTTGCTTTGAAATGTCCGTAACTTTCACATACTAACTCCGATACGAGTAATTGGACATAAGTATTCTGATATGAGTATTTCGACACAAGTATTTTGACATAAATGTTCTGATATAAGCATTCTGTTTAAATAACCTGCTATGAACATTCTGATGGCACGTTCGATCATTCTATCGAGTCTCGATTTATGTGCATTTAGTTACTCACTATTCTGCTCGTGCATGTGCTATGATCCCTTTCACCGGATCCCGAGCCGGTATGTATCGTGCGGATGGGTCGCCGAGTCCCTTGTCGGGGGGCCGGGTCCCATATATGAATTCCGAAGTATGATGTGTCCGGTTCCGGGGTACTGTGGTATATGTCCGTCCCCGGTTACCGTGTATATGTTACGAAGTATGATGTGTCCGGTTCCCCGGCGTGTGATATGTCCCCGGGGTTACCGTGGTTATGATATGATGTGTTATGGGACGGAGATGTTCGGAGATATGAAATCTTCTGAAATATGATATGTTGTGGCGCCAAAGGCAGGAATGGCGACCACGTTCCTGTGCCCTATGCATGACTCTGATATGCGTCATTTATGATTTGAAAGCAAATACTCTGATAATCTGGTAAGCTGTTCATTTCCTATATCTCTTCTGATATATGATGTCAGCATTATACTATATGTTTGTGGATCAGGCATTCTGTAACCTCTGAACTACTTCTGACCTATGATATCGGTATACGTGCTCCGTGTCTGAAAAACAAGCATTTTAACATTCTGGGGCCATATTTCTTCTGACATGTGACTTCAGCTTATATAATATGATATTTCGGGCCTGCATTATCTGACATCCGAAATCTGTATACACGATTTGTGATCTGGAAAATAGCACTGCGGTAATTTTGGATTATATATTTAATTCTGTACTATTGCCCAGTTATGGTTTTATTTTCTGTACTCCATGCTTTACATACTCGGTACATATTCCGTACTGACCCCCTTTCTTCGGGGGCTGCGTTTTCATGCCGCGCAGGTACAGACGACAGGTTTGCTGATCCGCCCGCTTAGGATCTTATTCTGCTAGTTTGGAGTGCTCTATTATCCAGAGCCTATATTTTGGTGCAGACTTCTGCTATTGTATATATGTATATCATTCAGGGGTACGACGGGGCCCTGTCCCGTCATATGGTTCTGCCGGTCTGTTTAGAGGTCTGTGGACATGTTTGTGGGTTAGGGTCTTTCTGTACGAATGTGTGTATATGTTGTGTTTGGGGCGATCCCATTCGCCGCGGCGGCCGGTCCGCATATGTTTATATGTTGCTTTGTTGGCCGGTGTGGCCTTTGTTGGTATTTTCTGTGCGCAGGGTTATTTTGGATAGTCTGTAAAACAAAGGAAACTCTGCCAAAAATTTTCTGGAAATTACCTAAATTTGAAATATAGCCTTGGCGGCTTCTGCTTTATACTTGAATGCGTTTGATAACATTTGAGATAGCATTGGATAGATGTGTTTGGGTGCCCAGATCGGGTACTAGTCACGGCCTACGGGGTTGGGTCGTGACAGAAGTGGTATTAGAGCGATCCGTCCTCGGAATGTCTACAGATCGTGTCTAGTAGAGTCTTGTTTATCGGTGTGTTGTGCACCACACCTATAAACAGGAGGCTACAGGGCATTTAGGATACTACCCTTCTTTCTGTCTTAGATCGTGCGATAGAGCTGTGTTATCAGGATGACTCCTCCCTAACGAATTGTTATGATTGCAGTTATGCCTCCAAAAAAGGCGACAGCGGCCCAAAAGGCCAAGTCAGCAGCCGTGGGAGAGACTAGTCGGGCCCAGAGGACTACCAGGGCCCATGTACATATTGCTCCTGAGATTTTACCCCAGACAGAGGGCTCTTCTACACCGCCACACTTAGAGGAGATTGGAGCAGCAGCAGCTGCAGGTCGGGGGCGGCTCCACCGTCAGCTCCCGAGATTCCAGCACCTGAGCCTCCAGCCTCACGGCCAGGGACTGAGGATCAGGCTATGAGAGAGGCGGTCCAGTTGCTGACCAGACTTGTGGCGGGACAGGTTCAGGGCCACGGATTGAGAGGGGATCGGGCAGACAGACGTGATAGTTCGAGAGCTCGTGAGTTCCTGACCTGTGGTCCTCCAGAGTTCTTCGGGACAAAGCCCGAGGAGGATCCCGAGGAGTTTATCAGGAAGATGCGGCGCACGTTATATTTGATTAAGGCTTCTGCGACAGAGTCAGTCGAGTTGGCTTCGTACCGGTTGTATGATGTAGCAGCTAATTGGTACGAGTCTTGGGAGTTGGCCAGAGGCGACGGCGCTCCCCCAGCAGTCTGGGATGAGTTTTCTGAGGCTTTTCTTAGCCATTTTCTGCCTCCGGAGCTACGGCGGGCTAGGGCCGACAGATTTTTACTATTGAGACAGAATGGTAGGAGTGTCCGGGAGTATAGCCTGGAGTTTGACTCATTGGCTAGGTATGCACCTGCTGTGGTAGCTACTATGACCGACAGGATGCACAGGTACATTATGGGGCTGGACGATTATTTGGTCGACAGTTGTTTGGTGTTGGCCGCCCAGCCCGGTATGGATATTGCCCGTGTACAGGCACATGCCCAGGGTATGGAGGACCGGCACAAGGGACATCAGCCCGATAGGAGCCAGGATCAGAGACGGCCCAAGAGGGCCAGATCAGCTGGGTATTCTGGGGACTTTCGGAGCAGGCAGCCTCAGCAGCAACAACAGCAGCAGGCTAGCAGACAGTCTTCCGAGCCGGCACAGAGCGCACCTCCACAGTTTACAGGCCAGAGATTTGGTAGCCCAGGGTACTCAGGAGCAGGTCAGAACTCCATGGCTTCGAGTTCGCGAGTAAGTGGGAGTTTCAGTCAGATGGGGCCATCCATACCTCGGTGTCCTCATTGCAGGAGGCGTCACCCTGGTGAGTGTCATCGTGCCACTGGCGCCTGTTTTACTTGTGGCCGTCAAGGCCATACGATGAGGGAGTGTCCGTATAGGGGCGGTCCAGGTGGTTCAGCCCAGCTCACTGGTTCAGCTGCTGGCTCATCTTCCCCTTCTGTAGCCATACGCCCTACGGGGCAGGGTATGTCGACACCAGCGGGCCGCGGCAGAGGTCGTGGCGGAGCTCCCAGTTTCAGCGGTCCTTCGAACCGCGTATATGCTTTGGCTCACCGACAGGACCCAGAGACGTCACCAGACATGGATACAGGTATACTGTCAATCTTTTTTCTGAAATATATATATGCGTTGGTAGATCCAGATTCTGCTTTATCATATATTTTTCCCCCGATTGCTAGTAAAACGGAGATAAGGCCCAAATCGATAGAACTGTCTAAAGTAATTATATACGCAGATAAAAGGTGAATGTTGAAAATCAAAAAGGCTAACTTAGTAGTTACATCATCAGGAAAATAAAAGGGCCCTCTTTGTATCGGAGTGGGACCCGCTACGAGAACCTTTCAAAAATTGTTAGGACCCCGACCTGCCTCAAATTAGGTGACAAAGCTCGTACGGGGCAGTGAACGCGATTATATCAGCACTAATGTAGCAAAATTCACTAAAGTTCCAAGGTTAAGTGTGCTAGGGCCAGAGAAATTCTGGGATGGGTGACCCCCTAGGAAGTGAACTAAAATTTTCACAAGTATGGGTATGAGAGACAAATGGGCCATTTGGGGTAACCCAAAGGAAATTAGAATGTCCGGAGTTGCTAGAGGCCCTAAAGAGGTCGGGTAGACTAAGGCAAAATAGGCCGGTGAAGAAGACGATAGCGCAACGCAGCTTGGGAACGAGAGCAAGTTTGAATAAGCATCCGGGAAATGTTTTGTAACCAAAATAGTGGTAAATGTATATATGTGTGCATATGACACCCCATTCATGAATGTACCGACCGGTAGGTGGGCCCCAGTGGACAGTGTCGCGATATGTGGAAGACATTAATCAAATGGAATTTAAGAGACAAAGCGAAAGATCTGGTGTAGATATTACAAGTAGACTGACACTTATTTCACCACCAGCCAAGGCTGGGATGTTCTAGCACAAGATGGTTGGGAAGAAAAGGCAAAGCGAGTGCGAAAAAGGGCACAGAAAGGGGTAACGTTTGAGGAAAGAATTTTGGAAGAAAGGAAAGAGACCTCCCTGAAGTACCGTGATACCCCATAAGGTCAGTTGAACATTCGAGGACGGATGTTCTAAAGGGGGGGAGGATGTTATATCCCGTATTTTTGCATATTCGGGAAATTTGAAATAATGTTGGCTTGTAAGAAATAAGGCTATATTTTGATTGTAGAAAATATATATGTTGTTTATGAAAAGTATTGAAGTGGAAATGTAGAGGAAGGCCAAGGGCAAAATTGGGAACTTTGGAAATTAGTTTCGGGAATTACAAAATTAGCCACAAGTAATTGGGCTTGAAAAAAAATTTGTAATAGAGGGCCCAAGAGGGGTGGCCGGCCAAGGCCATGGCCCAAGGCCCATATGAACTAATTTTTCCATGTGCTTAATATGACTTAAGAGTCATATATTGACCATAGCCATTAGAACTTTCAAGAAAGAAAAAAAAAAAAAAGAGGAAAGCATCAAAAGAGGAGTAATTTTGGCTAGGAGAGGAGAAAAAGAAGACCAACAAATCTTGTTCAAAAAATTGTTTCTTCATGTATTACTACTAATTTGAAGGCCCTCTTCAACACATGATTGTTGGAAGGAAAGAATCACTCTTTGGTGCAAAATACCAACCCTAGCTAAGTGAAGAAGATTGGAGAAAAAGGTAAGAATCAATTCCTTTTTATTATGTTATGAAGGTTGGTTTGTGTTGTAGTGTATGGAAATGAGTAGAAACTATAGAAATATAGAAGTTTGCAAAGTGGGTGTGTATGTGCATGGTTGTGTAGTTAAGATGTGTTGAATTTTGTGTTGTATTATAGTTGAGGTGATGATGGGATTCATATTGGAAATGAAAGTTGAATGAATTTGGTGGAAGTTGGAAATATAGGGTATGGCCGTGTGGTACATTGAAGTTGGAATGAAAATGGATTAATGTTGTTTAATATGTTAGTTGTGTTGTTGTGATCCTTGCAATGTAAGTGAAGGCAAAATGGTTTAAGTTGGCATTAAAATGGAATGTAGAAGAATAGGTCATCTTAGTATAATTTCATGATATTATGGAAATGAAGTCGTTAAGGTGCAAGTTGGGATGGTTGTAGATGAAATTAGAAGATGGAAACATGTTATGAATAAGTATGTTAAAGATTAGAAGTTTTGGATGAATTATGGCTTTGGTGAAAAATTTGTATATTTCGTATACCTTGTGAATATATATTGTATAAATGATATGAAATGCTTCCGAATATGATCATGTTGGTATTGATTTGAAAATGCGAAGTCGGAATGAAAGCTATTGCATTATGTTGGAAAGAAGCCTAGTTGTGACATATTGTAATTGATTGTGATTGTTGTTGTTGTTGGTGTTGTTGTTGGGTTGTTGTTGAATTATTTTGGCCGAGTTGAATTCTCGGGGTGTCGTATTTATAGGGGAGGTGCTGCCGAAATTTCGGTAGACAAGTACTAATTCAAGATTGGATGCCAAAAGCCTTATAGTAACATTTGGTAAATGTGACTATTTGTAGGTTTCGGACGAAACGAGGTTTGAGGTTTGGCGAGCGTAAAAGGCAAGAAAGGTATGTAAAGCTCCACCTTTCCTTCTCTTGGCATGTCCTAGATGTATTAGGTTTGAATTTGGACCTCGGGGACCACTCCACTCTTCGGAATCCGCGCCTAAATTTGCCGCTTTTCCATTCAGTGGAATTGAACTAATGATGTTGCAAATGGCTAGGAAATTTTTCTAAATACCTAGAACTTGTGTAAATTAAATCTGACTACCTTAAAAACTCTCGTAAGCGACTCCATAAAGTCTATTACACATCTTAACTACTAAGGATACTTATTCTAAATACTTTATTGAGTCTCTGTAAAAGTATGAAATTTTGTGTTGCAATCAGTTTCCCACTATTCCCGCGTTGCCTCTTGTTGTACGGTTGCCTTATTTTCGAATAATATAAAATGAAACGTTTCAACTATCTTTCTAACTACTAAAGGAAAATTGTTTTAATGATTCCCTTGAGTCTTGTAAACTATTTTGGAATGTGAAAACGACCCAAGGAGGATTATTTTCCCGTAACTCATTATGATATCCGACATACGCTTACTATGATCCTGTCCGACTACATCATTACGATTTGACACTCGAAATGCCCTTTTTGATATAAGTACTTCGATATAAGCATTCCGACATAAGTATGCGGATACGAGTATTCTGTTTGAGTAATTTGTTACGAATGTTCTGATAGTACGTCTGATTATTCGGATGAGTCTTATAATATATTTTGATATGCAAAAAAATAATTCCAGAGGTTTTGTTTCGACACAATCTATCGTCCTATCCAAAAGGTATACGTACATTATAACTACCGTTCGATTCCTTCGAACTGATCTGTCGTATGGATTTGCTTTGAAATGTCTGTAACTTTCACATACTAACTCCGATACGAGTAATTGGACATAAGTATTCTGATATGAGTATTTCGACACAAGTATTTTGACATAAATGTTCTGATATAAGCATTCTGTTTAAATAACCTGCTATGAACATTCTGATGGCACGTTCGATCATTCTATCGAGTCTCGATTTATGTGCATTTAGTTACTCACTATTCTGCTCGTGCATGTGCTATGATCCCTTTCACCGGATCCCGAGCCGGTATGTATCGTGCGGATGGGTCGCCGAGTCCCTTGTCGGGGGGCCGGGTCCCATATATGAATTCCGAAGTATGATGTGTCCGGTTCCGGGGTACTGTGGTATATGTCCGTCCCCGGTTACCGTGTATATGTTACGAAGTATGATGTGTCCGGTTCCCCAGCGTGTGATATGTCCCCGGGGTTACCGTGGTTATGATATGATGTGTTATGGGACGGAGATGTTCGGAGATATGAAATCTTCTGAAATATGATATGTTGTGGCGCCAAAGGCAGGAATGGCGACCACGTTCCTGTGCCCTATGCATGACTCTGATATGCGTCATTTATGATTTGAAAGCAAATACTCTGATAATCTGGTAAGCTGTTCATTTCCTATATCTCTTCTGATATATGATGTCAGCATTATACTATATGTTTGTGGATCAGGCATTCTGTAACCTCTGAACTACTTCTGACCTATGATATCGGTATACGTGCTCCGTGTCTGAAAAACAAGCATTTTAACATTCTGGGGCCATATTTCTTCTGACATGTGACTTCAGCTTATATAATATGATATTTCGGGCCTGCATTATCTGACATCCGAAATCTGTATACACGATTTGTGATCTGGAAAATAGCACTGCGGTAATTTTGGATTATATATTTAATTCTGTACTATTGCCCAGTTATGGTTTTATTTTCTGTACTCCATGCTTTACATACTCGGTACATATTCCGTACTGACCCCCTTTCTTCGGGGGCTGCGTTTTCATGCCGCGCAGGTACAGACGACAGGTTTGCTGATCCGCCCGCTTAGGATCTTATTCTGCTAGTTTGGAGTGCTCTATTATCCAGAGCCTATATTTTGGTGCAGACTTCTGCTATTGTATATATGTATATCATTCAGGGGTACGACGGGGCCCTGTCCCGTCATATGGTTCTGTCGGTCTGTTTAGAGGTCTGTGGACATGTTTGTGGGTTAGGGTCTTTCTGTACGAATGTGTGTATATGTTGTGTTTGGGGCGATCCCATTCGCCGCGGCGGCCGGTCCGCATATGTTGCTTTGTTGGCCGGTGTGGCCTTTGTTGGTATTTTCTGTGCGCAGGGTTATTTTGGATAGTCTGTAAAACAAAGGAAACTCTGCCAAAATTTTTCTGGAAATTACCTAAATTTGAAATATAGCCTTGGCGGCTTCTGCTTTATACTTGAATGCGTTTGATAACATTTGAGATAGCATTGGATAGATGTGTTTGGGTGCCCAGATCGGGTACTAGTCACGGCCTACGGGGTTGGGTCGTGACAATAACAATACATTTTCACAGGAGATTTATGTTCAACACCCCAATAATGCAAAATTCTCTTTAACCATTTCAATTCACAAATTGTCATTGCTTGATCGGTGTTCCGTCTCCGCTGACTAGTGAGAGACAATGTGTTACTTCTTAGTTTCCATGATACAGGTGAATTCCTGAGGGAGATAAACCAACAAGTAAGTGATTTTTGAGTCAATGGACATCCAAACCCGTCTGAATCACACCATCCGTACAACTAGAGATCACAATCTTTTCTCATCACAAAGCCTTGTCTTGGGTTCTTCTTCAAGTAATGCACCATACGGAGAGTCGCGTTCCAGTATTTTTCCTTCAGTTGCTACATGAATTGTGGAAGAACATGCACACAATATGACAATTCAGGTCGCGTAAACTGAGGTATATCAATCTACTGATGACGTCGGTATGGTTCTAGATCTCCCAAATTGGCTCCTTCGGCCAATGCCAAACTGCGATTCTGTTCCATGGGAATATCGATTGGTTTAGCTCCTCATAATTCGGACTGAGATATTATATACAAGGCATATTTCAGTTGATAGAGAAATAACCCAGTAGGTCCATGTGCAATTGAACTCCTAGAAAATACTTTAGAGGGCCCAAATCCGTCATGTGAAAACATGTGCGGAGATAGTCTTTGAATCGTTCAATGGCACTAATGGTCATTTTTGGAGATAATTATGTAAATCATATAGACGAAGACGTTAAGTTGCATACCTCCCCGGTGCATCGTGAGGAGATAATAATTTGATATTACTGTTTGAACCCATATTTCATCAAAGCACTTGACAATTTTGCAAACCAGCACCATGGGGTATGTTTGAAACCATACCATGATTTTCGGTGTCGACATACTTACCCTAGACTAGGAACACGAAATCCCGATGACAATTTCGTATAAACTTCTTCCGTAAGGTGACCGTGTAAGAAGGCATTTTGATTATCGATCTGATGCAACTCCCAACTTTGCCCAACCATAATTATCAGGAAGGTCTGAACAGTTACTCCCTTAGCAATCAAAGTAAATGTTTCATTGTAGCCAATTCCTTCCTTTTGTTTATTTCCGAAAATGACCAACCAAGCTTTATATGGCTTGTTACGGTTCACTTTTACGCAGATGCATAAAAGCTACTTCGAGGTTGTGAACTCTATTTCGATTTTTGTATTTTTTAGAGTCGCCACCTAATTTATAAGGGAAATTAGGAAAATAAAGTTAAAAGGGTTTATCAAACAAGAGAAAAATCCTTTTTAAACCAGAGTTCGAGGTAAGAGTTCTGTGATCCCCTAGGAAAGGTTTTAAGCACTCTATTATTAAGGATTCGCAGAATACAGTTGACTTACGAGCATCAATGTGTGATTATTGTAATTATTTGCTTAAAAAATTCGCTTTCTTGTATAAACTTGTCATGGCATATCATAATTCCTTTTTGGAAAAATTCACTTTATTTGAAGAAAAGTTTATCTCCTTTTGAAAATATTACAAAGTTTAAATAGTGATTTTACATTCCGGACTAAAAACACACTCAAGGTTTCCCTTGGGTAGAGTTCAACTTAATTTAGTCCCAAGTATTATGTCCATTTTAATCTTTATAGGATTTTTGAGAAAATAATGAGTATATTCCCTTTATAAATATGCCATAGGTTTATACAAGTATGGAAAAAGGTTTAGCAATTTCTTTGCATCTTTGTCCAATTTAAGGTTAACCATATACTACTTTCATAGCTTTATCTCAAACTAAAGCTAAAATGTATTTTCTCTTGTTTTCAACTTAAGGTTGGGCTTTGGGCCCAAAAGATTGAAATAACCTTAAGTTTCCAAAAAAGTTTGAAAACCCATTTTTTATAACTTTCCTGAAATCAGTTTCCATTTCCTTTGTATCCAAATCAATTCCCAATTTTGTTTTAAAAGACATGCCATAAATAGTTTTGTTTTCAATCTTTTTATATCCGTGGATATATATCCCGTATATCGTATGTATCATTTCAATTTTTGTTTTAAAAAAGATCGCCAAATTCATATACATATATGTATATCGTATCACGGATATACATACATATATATTAGTTTTTTAGTTTTAAATGACTTGGCCCAAAATCCATTTACTGATTACATGCACTTTTTATCTTTTATTAAGTCAAGTTTAAAAATCATTTGATGATAATCCTAAACTTCTATGCGAAATTCAAAAATCCTAACCATCGAGTTTCAATAATTAGAGTCATTTGTTTACATATACAAATATAACTTATAAAAATAAAGAAGAAGAGTTTAGGCTAGTGGGCCTACCGAAGCCCACTAGTTACCATTTTTACCCATGGTTGGGCCTTCAGTGCATTTAATTAATTCGGACTAGATCAAAAAGGGGTGTTGGGCCTCTGGCAAACAGAGGCGTACAAAGAAATTGGCCCGAACGGCCCACGTGGGTTCCCATGCCAAAAGAAAAGAGGGAAAAAGGGGAAATACGGTTAGGATGTACCTAGACTTAATAAATAAACTAACAAGAGCTTAAAGAAGAAATACAACCCTATATATAACATGTATACATATATACGTGTCAAGTACATTTACTATACTTAGCAAAAACAAACGAACAATAATGAAAGCCCAAAACAGAAAAAGAAATTAGGGAACAGGCCCAAATAGGATAGCATGAATAAGCCATAAGGGGAAAACCCAATTCAATGATAAAACATAACAAATAAAAGGGTCAGACCCAAATTTTTATCAACAACGTCTTTAAGTCCAAATTCTGAAGATATTCCATCGGTATACAAGATATACCACTTACATGTGCCAAGGCATAAATAAACTGTATATATATAATATATCCCACATATATTATGCAACAACAACACAGTTGGCACCTTCTGCTAACTTCGAGCTGTTACACCTCGTACTTTTGTTAAGTTTCTTCATGAGTTAGTTGCTATAGATTCAGAGAGTGGAGTTATCTTCAAGGTTATATGAGATTAAACGTGTCTATCTTGAGTATACGAAGGTTTAAGTTCATGATTTTCATGTGTTGGAAGGATTAGAGGACGAGCGAATCGAAGAGAATACGTTTAGTCAGAATTGATTTTGGGCAGTGAGAAATACGAACCGTATAAGAGAAGTATGGACCGTACTTGGAAATACGACCCGTACTTTCCTTGGCAAAGAGGCAAAATCCTATGTTGGGAATTACAGACCAAAATACGGACCATATTTAAAAATACGGTCCGTACTTATGTCCGTATTTTAAGTCGGCTCAGTTATTTTTTATATATAATTCATATATCTGTCATTTTATTTCATTTTGTCCACTTCCTCTCATCTCTAACCCTCTAGAAAGTTCTCTCCAACATATCTATCAAACCCCTAAGTAAAATCAAGGATCAAAATAGAAGATCAAGTGTTTAAAGGTTCTAAAAGGATTATGGAAGCTTGTTCCTCCTCTTGGTAGTGGTTTTGGAGGATACCTCAAGGTAAAGCACTCTTGGAATTGATGTGTTCTTTAGTTTTGGGTTGGAGGGAAAGGAGTTGGAGGAAAGGTTCAAACATGAATTAATGTTTTTAAGCTAGAATCTTGTTGTAAGGATAGTAGTTGGTGTTGAGATTATATTGAGGATGTTATACTTGGTATAATCGGTAGAAGAAAGTGTATAGGTGTTGTATACAAAGCTTATATTGGGTTGTTTTGATATAAATCATGGAGTGAGTAGTGATGTGGTATTAAAGAGACTTACATGAGATTGTTGTTTTGTTGTTGGCTACTAAGTGTACTGTAGTCACTATGGAGATTGGACTACTAGCCCGACAGTCTCATTGTGGGATTTTACTGACGACTTGAAGTATGTTAAGGCTAACTTTCCTTCTTTTGGCATGATCCTTATGAACGGAACGTAAACGTAATGCTACTCTATAATGATTCCATTCATAGCCGCTGGGGATGGTCCATGTTGATTCATGTTCTAGAATGTTATTTCCAGTAAGCCCTTATTCAGATTCAGTATGATTCATAGAGACACTTGTTAATGAAAATGATATCTCATAATGATGTTCGGAGGTGTAACGACCTTACATCACTCTGATAGATCCAGGATGTACTCTGACCTATGACCCCTCAGGCGTTATATACATGTATATTATGTATTATATATATGAGGTATAGGGAAGATGACTGTGTTATATACGCTCTACCACCTGATCAGCTGGTCACATGATAATGATGATGATTCCCACAGAGGCCGATATAATATGATGGCAGCCCACAGAGGCTTGACAGGCATTATATACGCATATATATGTTTGACTCAGCATTATATACGTATATACGCATGCATGCACAGTATTTATGTATATCATTGGCCCACAGAGGCAGTTCAAATATACAGGTTGCATTCATTTCATCCGATGTACTTTTATGTCTCTTTCATGTTACTTTCAAGCCTTACATACTCAGTCCTTTCTCCATACCGACGTCCCTTTTCTGGGGCGCTGTGTTTCATGCCCGTAGGTTTAGGTAGACAGGTGATAGCAACCATGGAGGCTCAAATGCATTAAGGAGCAAAAAAGGTCACCACCAAGATTCGGGACGAATCTTCTATAAGAGGGGGAGAATGATAGCAACCAAGGGAGCTTAATTTTCGTTGAAGACTAAAAAATATCAAGATGCTTTAATGGGCTTCATTTGGTAATGACATGTCATGTAATGGAGGAATAGCTCCAGCCCAAAGGAGATCTTTAGGGAAAGTCTTAATACTAATTGGAGGCCCCAATTGAAAACCAAGATGAGTTGGATTATGGCCCAAAACATGCCCAAAGAACGAACAAGTTCAGCAGCCCATACTTGTGTTTCTAGAAGATCATTTAATGCTATGTTGACTACATTTAATATTTTTATTGAACAAAGTGTTGGTGGTCTTCTATGCACATTGGAACAAATGTTTGGTGAAATGTTGGTGGTCTTCTATGCACTTTGGAACAAAGAATTGGTGGTCTTCTATGCAGCTTGGAAATTGTACCTTAATTAATTTGGTTTGACCAACTTTAATGTCTAGAATGTTCTTTATTTTATTTAGGGTGGCAGCCACCATTTCTCCTATATAAAGGGGTGTTTTCTTATTCATTGTAACTAAGTTTGAATATTAATAATATTAGCCTTGTGCTTGTCTACCTTTGAGGTTCTCTTTTGGGTTATGCCCTTTTTGTTCTACTTTGAACTGCAACTCGGATTCTTCGATGGTAAGATTCCTTGTTTGAGTTCCCTCCCTCCATTTCTTCTTCTTCTTAATTGATTCAAATCCTTCTTTCACTATTAAACAACGTTTTAAGTATCAAATACTTGAGCTTGTGAACTTCTTTCTCAAGAATCAATCCTTTGCCCTTTCTAATTTTCAATTCTAAAGTCTTCCGCTAACCGTGTTGTTATCAAGTGGTATCAGAGCTTTGGATGGTTGAGTATTCCTATACTCACCCGATCTATTGATTTGAATTCTAAATACCAAAAAAAAAAATCTGAAAAAACTGTAGCACGTGAACAGTAGCAAAAAAAATTAGAAAAAAAAAACTGCTCAAGTGGACAGTGCCGTGAACAGTACTCTCTAAGTTTTCTTTACTTATTCTTGATTTCTTCAATCCTTTATCTTGTGATTTGTTGACTTTAAATTATTGGGAAACCCATTGTGGTTGTTATCTCTTGAAAATCCCATTAGTTTTAAAGATTCTTTGACTAAAACTCATCAAGGAACTCAAAAGTCACATTGAGGAGTGCAAGATCATTACAATACATTTGTATCCAAACTCATTGATATGTTCTAAATCTTTTCTTGAAAGTGTTTATTTCTTGCATTTGGTTTTCTTTATGTTCTCTTACTAGATACTTGAAGTATTTGTCCATACTTAGAGTTGTCTAGTAATTTTGTGTCTATTTCTTTGTTTCGTGCTAATTTGTTCCGTGTTTTTTTCTCTCTCTATTTTCATTGTGTATTTCTTGTTTCCTGTCAGTTTAAGTTTTGTTGTCCTTTTCTTTGTTTGACATAAACTCCATTCTTGAACCAAGCTTTGGAACTTACTTTGAGGTGTTTGAGTTGCTGGTTTATTGAAGAACTTCGAGGAGCAACCCTTGAGTGGTAAAAGGCGAGAGTGGTGAGATTCTTTGAGGGTAAAAGCCTACTTGTGTGATACACGAGTGTTGAGAGTCACTACTTGAGTGATGTAAGGGTGTGATGCTTTTGGTGAGGTCCTTTTGCTTCTAACAATTTTTTGTTTGTAATTAAGCAATTTGCAGGTCTTTGGGAGGTTGTGGCTACATCCATGGATACCAAAAGAAAGGAAGAAGATAAAATATTAAAAGAAAGAGATGAAAATGACTTTTACTGGTTACGAAAACTCTATGAAGCAATGAAGAAAGCAAATGATGAGTGGGATGAAAAAAAGAAGAAACAACATAATTCCAAAAAAACATCTTCAAACTATCCTTCATCTAATGAGGGGGAGTTGAAGCACAAGGCGTATGAAAAGAAGGACCAAAGGGACACATCAAGTGCTTGTAGAAAATCAAAAATCAGAGTTGATGTTAGAAGTCCTCCAAAAGATAGTAGAGGAATTCTTGGCAAGTATGTGGGTGCTTGTGATACTTCAAATAACATATTCTTCCAAGGAAAGCAAGGGAGTGTTTCTTCATCAGTTGGATCCTTTTTCAATTCAAACAAAAGTGAGGATGAGCGACAAAATAAAGAGAGAAGTAAGGGTGAGAAACTTGACAACTCAAGAGAGGAAAAAGTAGAGGAAGTGATGAATGAAGAGAGTGAGTTGTCAAGAACTGGAAATGAGTGGACAGAATCGAGTGAAGTGCGTTTGGGAGGTAAAATAGAGGGTGAACAAAAGCACTTGAGAGATGATAGAAAAGAAGTGCTTAAAAGAAAAGAGTGCATAAGTGTGAAAGGATCTTGTTCAAGCTCTAACCTTTTAACTCATTCTTTTTCTAGTATTTGTGCTCCAAATGTGCAGGTTGTTGAAGAAGAACCCATTGAAGTGTTGGAACAACAATTGAAGGAAGAATCTAGCTTCAAATGGGATTTGAAAGTAGCAAAGGCTGATGATTTGTGGAAACAATTGCAAGTAGAAGACAAAGTTGAGCTTGATGATCTCATGTGGTATGACCTTATCGATGATCTATTTGTAGATGCAAACAAAACTGAACTTATACCACAATTTGTTGAATCAAGAGTTTTAGGTGAAGATATAACTCAAATTGAGAGTGAACATAAGTTTTTTTGTTGTTCTTCTCACGTGAGCAGTCTGCCACAATGTGGTGAAAGTGGGAAACGAGATAAGTTGAGTGAACAAATCCAAGAGAATTTGAGAAAGGATGAATCTTGTTCATATGCTAATAAACTAACTCTTTCTTGTTTTAGTCTTTTATCTCCTTTCATGCAGAACATTGAGGATGAACTTTGTGTAAAGGATGATGACAGCTCACTTGAAGAAGACAATCTCATGGGTCAAGGTTTTAAAGTGTGGGATAACCCATTGTGGGATGATACTAAACATGAGTTTACTGTACATTTTTGTCCACTTTGGGATTCCAATGAAGGAAGCAAAGGTGATGAAGTTTCCAATGAAGACATTGAGACACATGAAGCTTTTGGTGCCGTAGATATTGAGAAAGTTGAGCTAGGTGCAGAATGTAGTAGCTCAAGTGTGGAAAAGGACAAGTGCTCACATGTTTTCAACTTCACAATATCTTTATCTTGTTTTCTAGATCCTTATTTGCAGGTTCATTCCAAGCCACTTCACAAGAAAATAACTTTTGATCCATATCATGACCATGGTATATTGAATGGTGAGGTTAAGTTGTTTAGAAAGAGCAAATATGGTATATTTTCTTGGTATTCATATGCTTTTGGTCTGGCTAATGATCCTCTACTGTTTAAAGAGCTAATGAATTGTGTTTTTAGTTCTTGTGTTGGAAATTACATTGTTCTATTAGATGATGTAATGCTTGGATATTTAAAAGGGGTGTTTTTGCATAAAAGAACTAAGTGGGTTAAGTGGTTGCATGGTCACTACCTTGTGTTGTTTTTACCAAATGCTTGTTTTGTTTCCTTTGTTTGCTCCCTACGTATTGTGATTATCATGTTGGTGTCAAGATTCGCGGACGAATCTTCTTTAAGAGGGGGAAAATGATAGCAACCATGGAGGCTCAAATGCATTAAGGAGCAAAAAAGGTCACCACCAAGATTCGGGACGAATCTTCTATAAGAGGGGGAGAATGATAGCAACCAAGGGAGCTTAATTTTCGTTGAAGACTAAAAAATATCAAGATGCTTTAATGGGCTTCATTTGGTAATGACATGTCATGTAATGGAGGAATAGCTCCAGCCCAAAGGAGATCTTTAGGGAAAGTCTTAATACTAATTGGAGGCCCCAATTGAAAACCAAGATGAGTTGGATTATGTCCCAAAACATGCCCAAAGAAGGAACAAGTTCAGCAGCCCATACTTGTGTTTCTAGAAGATCATTTAATGCTATGTTGACTACATTTAATGTTTTTATTGAACAAAGTGTTGGTGGTCTTCTATGCACATTGGAACAAATGTTTGGTGAAATGTTGGTGGTCTTCTATGCACTTTGGAACAAAGAATTGGTGGTCTTCTATGCAGCTTGAAAATTGCACCTTAATTAATTTGGTTTGACCAACTTTAATGTCTAGAATGTTCTTTATTTTATTTAGGGTGGCAGCCACCATTTCTCCTATATAAAGGGGTGTTTTCTTATTCATTGTAACTAAGTTTGAATATTAATAATATTAGCCTTGTGCTTGTGGAGACCTTTGAGGTTATGCCCTTTTTGTTCTACTTTGAACCGCAACTCGGATTCTTCGATGGTAAGATTCCTTGTTTGAGTTCCCTCCCTCCATTTCTTTTTCTTCTTAATTGATCAAATCCTTCTTTCACTATTAAACAACGTTTTAAGTATCAAATACTTGAGCTTGTGAACTTCTTTCTCAAGAATCAATCCTTCGCCCTTTCTAATTTTCAATTCTAATGTCTTCCGCTAACCGTGTTGTTATCAACAGGTTGACTATCCGCCCCTGTAGGTTGCTGTTCAGCTGATATTGGAGCACTACTCTTATTCCGGAGTTGGGGTTGTGTTTTTGGTACGTTATTCTTTTGTGTACATACGGGTATGACGGGGCCTTTTCTCGCCTTATTATGTCATATACACCAGTAAAGGATTGTAGGCAATCATGGTTTAGTTAGACGTTGTATGGCCCCCTCGGCTTATATTTTTACTGTATAGTATTCCATGATGCATCAGTCCAGGAGATGCGAGAAGCTATTAGATTATTGACTCAGTTGGTGGGCGCTCAGGTCCAGCGTCAGGGTATGGCTACTGATTATGTTGACAAGGTTGTTAGTACCAGGGTTCGAGACATCATTAATTTGGATGCTCCGGTATTTTTTTATGATAAAAACTAGATGAGGACCCAAATAATTTTATAGATCGGATGCTGAGGACATTCAGGGTAATGCATGCTTCTGACACCGAGTCAGTAGAGTTGGCTTCCTGCCATTTGCGAGATGTTGTTGTCCGTATGAGACCTGGGAGTTGTCTAGAGGGGCTAATGCACCTCCAGCAGTATGGCAGGAGTTCACAGAGGCTTTCCTTCGACCCTACTTGCCAGCGGAGGCCCGACGGACTCGAGTTGATAGATTTCTGAATTTACACCAGGGGAATATGAGTGTTCGGGAGTATAGTCTTCTCTTTAACTCATTAGCCAGGTATGCTCCCATGATTGTAGCTGAGATGGAGAATCGGATACACCGATTTGTGATTGGACTTAGGCCCACTTAATTTATGATTGCATGACGGCCTCACTTCAGGAGGGTATAGATATCTCTCTTATTCATGCATATGCTTAGGGTTTAGAGGAGCAGAACCAGCAGCAGCGAGCTGATCGAGGGCATGATAGGGGTCAGAGCAAAAAAGTTAGATCTTCTAGGTCTTTTAGTAAGTACAGGGGTGGTCATAAATAGCAGTTCCCTAGGAATTCAGCTATTCAGCGGCTAGTAAGCCTTTATAATTACCAGGACTGAGGTTTGATAGAACCACTTATTCTAGGCCAGGCCAAAGCTTTAGGGCTTGCAGTTCCCAGTTCAGAGGTGATTCTAGCCAGATGAGGCCATCTATACCACGATGCGCTCAGTGCGGTAAGTTGCAAGGGGGACAGTTCCATTTGGGTTCAGAAATGTGTTATACCTACGATCATCCAGGCCACATTATGCGAGATTTTCCATCGAGAGGTGTTGGAGGTGTAGTTCAGCTGACAGGATCGGCAGTTGGTTCTTCATTATCGATACGCCCTACGGGCCAATGTTCTCAGACTCAGCCGACCGTGGTAGAGACAAAGGTGGAGCGTCCAGTTCGAGCGGTCCTCAAAATTGTATCTATGCATTGGTTGGCTGGTAGGATCTTGAGTCGTCACCTGATGTTATTACAGGTATATTATCTCCCATGACGTGTATGCATTAATAGACCCATACACTACTTTATCATACGTCACTCCTTTTATTACTGGTGAGTTTGGGTTAGAACCTGAAATGATTAGGCCTTTTGAGGTGTCTACACCTGTTGGAGATCCGGTGATAGCTAGACGAGTACACAGGAACTGTGTAGTTATAATTTCCAATCGTCATACCATAACATACTTGATTGAGTTGGACATAGTGGACTTTGATGTTATTATGGGTATGAACCGGTTGGCTTCTTGTTATGCTAATGTTGATTACAGAACATAAATGGTCAGGTTTCAGTTTTTGGGAAAGCCAGTACTGGAATGGAAAGGTAATACAGCTTCACTGAGAGGTAGGTTTATTTCATATCTCAAGGAAAAGACAATGATTGCAAAATGTTGTATTTATCACATTGTTCGAGTCTGAGATGCAGAAGTAAAACCACCGTCTCTTCAGTCTGTTCCAGTGGTTAATGAGTTCCCAGATGTGTTTCCAGACGAACTTTCAGGCATTCCTCCAGAGCGGGAGATTGACTTTGCTATTGATATGCTACTAGATACTCAACCGATATCTATTCCCCCTTATAGGATGGCCTTTGCCGAGTTGAAGAAATTGAAGGAGCAGTTAAAAGATTGACGGGCTTTATTAGGCCTAGTACGTCACCGTAGGGAGCACCAGTTTTATTTGTAAGGAAGAAAGATGGCTTGTTGCGAATGTGTATAGATTACAGACAGTTGAATAAGGTGACAATAAAGAAAAAGTATCTGCTCCCAAGGAATGATGACTTATTTGATCAGTTGCAGGGTGCCAGATATTTTTCAAAGATAGACTTGAGATAAGGTTATCATCAGGTCAGGGTCAGAGAGAAAGACATTTCGATGACAACATGCAGGACCCGATATGGTCACTTCGAGTTTCTTGTGATATCTTTTGGGTTGACTAAAGCACTAGCAGTATTTATGGATTTGATGAACGACGTATTTAGACCCTTCTTAGATCAGTTCGTGATTGTGTTTATCGATGATATTCTATTCTACTCCATATCTGAGACAGAGCATGCAGATCATTTACTTAATGTGCTCAGGGTTCTTCAGGTTAAGAAGTTCTTCCAATACTTCCCAGCATGTACTTGGAAGGTAAAGATTTTCAACTTTCTGGAAATTTCGGGCAAAGTACGTCCAAAATGTACATTTTTGTACTGGCCGTACTTCATCCCATACTTCTCAGAATAAGCGATCTGTCACATTCATTGGATAGAAGACTCGATGAACTTGAATTTACATAGGTTATACATTCCATAAATACTCATATCTAGGAGATAGAGCTTTCTCAATTTGGACAAAAATTTCATATCCAGAATTCTGCCAAGTTTTCCCAAATTCTTGACGAACTTAATTTATTCGATTCGTTTGATCCTGAAACCATTAGACACTTGCTTAGCACTTGTTAAATGTCTTCCTTAAGGATAAGGGTTCCATGACCTCTTCGTACTATGTAAGGTTACTTACGACGCAAACAATGCAAAATATTTCGAGGTGTTACATCCTTCCCCCCATAGAAACATTCGTCCTCGAATGATAAACGCTCAGAGATCTTATGAAAATATCGGCAGAGCTTCCTCTGTAACTATAATACTACCAACCTATCATGCTGCAAACCAACAACACAATTCCATATAGAGCTACAACAATCAGTAACAACAATGCCCCCACACGACCAATGACAGTAAACTAACAACATATACGTACCTGAAGGCTATGATGTCTTAGTCTGAACCTCCTCTGGGCGTGAAAAAAAAAAACATGGATCTCATATCTCTATATAACACCCTTGCCAATATATTCTATACAATAAGGAGGCCTCGTCAACATCTAGCTCATTGAGGGACATGCATCCCTCTCTTACCGTTTCTAACCAATCAAATCCCTTTTTAAACATTCAAACAATAAGTATCCTTAGCGAAATCTTGTGTTCCGTATCATATCACTTTTAGACATTGGGCATCAACATCCTTATAACTAATACTCTTTCCGTTTTCATAATTCCTATTTCACCTGTTTCAGCTTGTAAATCATTGGCATTTTTACACTCAAGTATCATTTTGAAACACATACGTATCCTTTCCAAGTTTTACCTCGAGGGGAAAATACGACTTCCATCTAATCATATCGATGTCTCATTAATAAAACACTTCTAAGGTTGATAACCATTCACAGTATATCCACAGTCCTTTGTTATTACCCAACAGAAAATCCCATCAAACTTCTTGTTATATCCCGTGTTTTCACACGTTTGGAAAATTTGAAATATCTTGGATCTTTGAGAGTTAAGGTCAAGTTTGATTTTATATGACATAGGAGTTGTGCATGAACTAATATTGATGTGGGAGTGACGAACAAGACTAAGGGCAATTTTGAAATTTTGGAAATTAGTTTCGGGAATTACAAAATAAGAATTTGACCAATTGGGCTTGAAATTTTTTTTTAAGTAAAGTGAGGCCCAAGGCCAAGGCTTGGCCGGCCACATGGGGGGGG
This sequence comes from Lycium barbarum, assembly GCF_019175385.1. Lineage (NCBI taxonomy): Eukaryota > Viridiplantae > Streptophyta > Magnoliopsida > Solanales > Solanaceae > Lycium > Lycium barbarum. The sequence goes on from NW_026843474.1 coordinate 116,857, forward strand.
GGGGGATCCAAGCCCATGGGAATTAATTAAATTCCCATGTGACTAATTGGCTATATAGTAGAAGATTCAAGAGAAAGAATAGAAGAAAGAAGCAAAGCAAAACTAGAAGAGAAAAAAAAAAGGGGGTTCGGGTTTGGCACTAGAAAATTGCCTCCCAAAAATCTTGCTTCTAAAATTTTGTTCTTGTTAAATTCCTACTAAATTGAGTGCCCTTTTCAACTTGGTGTAGTTGGTTTGGAGGGAGAAGCACTTATTTCATCAAAGTGACCACACATTCAAGTGAAGAAGAGTGAGTAAAAAAGGTAAGAATCTATCCCTTATTCTTGTGTTATGAGGTCTTGTTGGTGTTGTAGTATGTAGAAATGTGTTGATTGTATGAAGGAATAGAAGTTTGCAAAGTGGGTGTATGCTTGCATGATATGCCAATGATAAATGGAAATTATGTTGTATTCTAATTGTGAATGTGATGGAATTCATATTGAGAATGAAAGTTGAATAAAATTGGATGAATTGGCAAAGAGAGTAGTTGGCCGTGTGGTATGGAGTTGTATGGAATGAAATGGATCAAGTTTGTGTAATGTGTTAGTTGTGTTATTATGATTCTTGCAATGTAAATGAAAGTAAAATGATATGAGTTTGCTTTGAAATGGAATGTAGAAACTTATGTCGCTTAAGTATGATTTTACGACATTATGAAAATGAAGTTATTAGGTTGCAAATTATGATGGGTGTTGATGAATTTGGAAGATGGAAACATGTTATGAATATGTATGCCAAAGATTAGAAGTTTCGGACGAGTTAGGATTTTGGCGGAAAGTTTGTATATTATGTATATCGTGTGTATAATTTGAGGAAACGATATGAAACGCTTCTAAACTATGTTGTGATGATCTAGTTTGATAATGAATGTGAAATCACTGAAATTGGTTTGGAAATTGTAGTTGAAATGAAGGTTGTGGCATTATGTCGGCAAGTAGAACTAGTTGTGCCATATTGCGTTTCTAATGTTTGTTGTTGATGTTGATGTTGTTGTTTGGGTTGTTGTTGATGATCTTGAGCCGAGTTGAATCCTCGGGGGTGCTATATGTATAGGGGAAGTGCTGCCGAAATTTCGGTAGACAAATATAAGCTGAATTGAATTCGTAGCATCTATAACTTACAAATTGGTAAATGTGACCATTTGCAGATTTTCGACGAAACGGGGAGTGAGCTTGGATAGACTTAAAAATCTCAAAAGGTATGTAAAGCTACCCCGATCCTTCTTTTGGCATGCCTAAGTGTATTAGTATCGGATTCGGGCCTCGAAAGACTTTCTGCCCCTCGGAATCCGCAAGTGAAAATATCACTTTTTCTTTCAGTAAGATTGAACTCTTTTGGTATGTTTTCTTGGAAATTATGTAAACTTTCTCTAAACTCCTTGGAAAGCTATAGAATGTCCGTAGAACCTTTATAGGTGACCCCATAAGCTTAACGGGCGTAATTTGGACCCACCCCCTTGCTTGTCCCGAGGTGGGCTCGCTATTCCCGGTTTTGCCCTTATTTTACTTAAGTCCTATTTTTGAACGGTTTTTGAAAGAAATGTTTTGACTACCATTCTAACTACCTAACAAACGTTGTTTTAAATATTTCATTAAGTCTGATAAATTGTTTTGACACTCGAAACGACTTCGGAAAGGTTATACTCTGTAATTCATTATGATGTCCGAAACTCATTTATTATGATCCTTCCGACTTCATTGGATTGGTTTGCCTTTGATATGCCTCATTGAGTCTATGGAAACACTTATGATATTTTTAATTGCATTAGTCTCTCACTACTCCACTCGTGGATGCCCCAATGTTTCCCACACTGAGCCCGGGCCAGGATATGTTGTCAAGCGTGATCCTCTGCATTGTTCGCCGTGCCTCGATGTGAGGGGGCAGGTATTCGCGTACATGGGTTTGTGGAGTATGATGTGCCATGTCCGCTTGTTCGGATATGATTTGCTATGGCCATTTGATATGACGTATTATGACACGGGGTTATGCCCCTTTTCTGATTCTTCTGTGTTGTGGCACCAGCGTCGGGAGGGTGGCCACGTTCTGTCTGCCGAGCCCCTTGGCAGGGGTCGGATTTGATATGACATATGTTTCTGTACACACTCCGCATGTTTTAAAAATATATAGCTGATACTTTGTATTTTCTGTTTACTTTCTGCACGTTCTCTACCAGTTATGATTTTGTTTCTGCAACTCAGGCTTTACATATTCAGTACATATTTCGTACTGACCCCCTTTCCTCGGGGGCTGCGTTTTCATACCGCGCAGGTACCGACGACAGGTTTGCTGATCCGCCCGCTTAGGATCTCATTCTGCTATTTTTGGAGCGCTCTTTTATTCAGAGCCATCTTTTGGTATAGTCTGTCACTTCTATATATGTATATTCTCGTTCATGGGTACGGCGGGGCCCTGTCCCGTCATATGATTCTGTCGGTCTGTTAGAGGTCTGTGGACATGTTTGTGGGTTGGGGTCTTTCTGTACAGATGGGTGCTTATGTTGAGTTTGGGCGATCCTATTCGCCCCGGCGGCCGGTCCGCATATGTTTGAATATTGCTTCGTTGGCCCTGTGTGGTCTTTTGTTGGTATTTTCTGTGCGCAGGGTTATTTTGGATAGTCTGTAAAACAAAGGAAACTCTGCCGAAATTTTTCTGGAAATTACCTAAATTTGAAATAAAGCCTTGTCGGCCTCTGCCACATACTTGAATGCGTGTAGATAAAATTTGAGATAGCTTTTGATAAACGTGTTTGGGTGCCCAGATCGGGCACTAGGTGGCCTACGGGGTTGGGTCGTGACAAAAGTGGTATCAGAGCGGTTCGTCCTCGGAATGTCTACAGACCGTGTCTAGTAGAGTCTTGTTTATCGGTGTGTTGTGCACCACACCTATAAACAGGAGGCTACAGGGCATTTAGGATACTACCCTTCTTTCTGTCTTAGATCGTGCGATAGAGTTGTGTTATCAGGATGATTCCTCCCTAACGAATTGTTACATTTGCAGTTATGCCTCCAAAAAAGGCGTCAGCGGCCCAAAAGGCCAAGGCAGCAGCTGTGGGAGAGACTAGTCGGGCCCAGAGGACTACCAGGGCCCATGCCCATATTGCCCCTGATATTTTGCCCCCAGCAGAGGGCTCTTCCACACCGCCACACGTAGAGGAGATTGGAGCAGCAGCAGCTGCAGGTCGGGGGGCGGCCCCACCGCCAGCTCCCGAGATTCCAGTACCTGAGCCTCCAGCTCCACGGCCAGGGACTGAGGATCAGACCATGAGAGAGGCAGTCCAGCTATTGACCAGACTTGTGGCAGGACAGGTTCAGGGGCACGGATTGGGAGGTGACCGAGCTTATAGGCGTGACAGTTCGAGAGCTCGTGAGTTCTTGACTTGTGGCCCTCCAGAGTTCTTCGGGACAAAGCCCGAGGAGGATCCTGAGGAGTTTATCAGGAAGATGCGGCGCACCTTACATTTTATTAATGCTTCCGCGACAGAGTCAGTCACATTGGCTTCGTACCAGTTGTATGATGTAGCGGCAAATTGGTACGAGTCATGGGAGTTATCCCGAGGCGACGGCGCTCCTAGCAGTTTGGGATGATTTTTCTCAGGCTTTTCTTAGCCATTTTCTGCCTCCGGAGTTACGGCGGGCCAAGGCTGACAGATTCTTATTGCTGAGACAGAGGGGCCGCAGTGTTCGAGAGTACAGTATGGAGTTCGATTCATTGGCCCGATACGCACCTGCGGTGGTATCTACTATGGCTGACAGGATGCACAGGTACATTATGGGGCTGGACCGGTATTTTGTCGACAGTTGCTTGGTATTGGCCGCTCAGCCCGATATGGATATTGCCCGGATTCAGGTGCACGCCCAGGGCATGGAGGACCGGCACAGGGAAGTCCGATAGGAGTCAGGATCGGAGACAGCCCAAGAGGGCCAGATCATCTGGGTATTCGGGAGATTTTCGGGGCAGACAGCCTCAGCAGCCGCAGCAGCCTAGCAGACAGCTATCCCAGCCGGCACAGAGCGCACCTCCACAGCCTACAGGTCGCAGATTTGATAGCCCAGGTTATTCAGGAGCAGGTCAGAGCTCCAGGGCTTCAGGTTCGCGGACAGATAGGGGTTCTGGTCAGACGAGGCCACCTAGGCCTCAGTGTTCTTATTGTGGCAGATACTATCCTGGGGAGTGCTACAGAGCCACCGGTGCATGTTTTTCTTGTGGCCGTCAGGGCCATTCTGTGAGAGATTGCCCGTATAAGGGTAGTTCGGGTGGTGCAGCGCAGCCTACCGGATCAGCCGCCGGGTCTTCATCTTCATCAGTGGCTATGCGCCCTACGGGGCCAGGTACTTCAGCACCAGCGGGTCGCGGCAGAGGCCGTGGTGGAGCTTCTGGTACTAGCGGTCCTTCGAACCGCATTTATGCTCTGTCCAGCCGCCAGGATCAGGAGGCATCGCCTAATGTCGTTACAGGTACATTATTGGTTTTCTCTCGGTCTGTGTATGCATTGATTGATCCAGGTTCGTCTTTGTCATATATTTCGCCTCTAGTTGCTAGTAAAATTGGTATAACGTCTGAACCTATAGAGCCGTTTATGTATTATTACTCAAGTCTTGTATTTATTCCTTTTAGATGCTCTTGTATGACTTAGACTAGACCCAGGGGGTATTTTTCTTATTCTGCACTATTTCTATTATATAATATTGTGAGACTTACATATTTATTCTTTTCCACTTGTTCGATATTATTTATGTCTTTATTTATCGTTGGGTTGAGAGTTCACTTACCGAGGTGGGAAGGTAAGTGCCCGAACGACTTATGTCAAAATGGGTCGTGACCTTGTTATGGTCCAATTTTACGCGGGTGCATAAAAGATAATTCGAGGTTGTGGAATCTATTCGAATTTTTGTATTTTTTAGAGTCGCCACCTAATTTATAAGGGAAATTAGGATAACCAAGTTTAAAGGGTTTATCAAACAAGAGAAAAATTCCTTTTAAACTAGAGTTGGAGGTAAGGGTTCTAGTGATCCCCTAGGAAAGGTTTTAAGCACTCTAGTATTAAGGATCCATAGAATGTGGTTGACCTACGAGTTTCAATGTGTGATTATTGTATTTATTTGCTTAAAATAATTCACTTTCTTGTATAAACTTGTCATGGCATATCATAGTTCCATTTTGCCAAAATTCCCTTTATTTGAAGAAAAGTTTATCTCCTTTTGAAAATATTACAAAGTTTAAATAGTCATATTACTTTCTGGACTAAAAACACGCACAAGGTTTCCCTTCGGTAGAGTTTAACTTAATTTAGTCCCAAGTATTATGTCCATTTTTATCTTTATAGGTTTTTTGAGAAATAATTGAGTATATTCCCTTTATTAATATGACATCGGTTTATACAAGTATGGAAAAAGGTTTAACAATTTTTTTGCATCTTTGTCCAATTTTAAGGTCAACCATATACTACTTTCAAACCTTTATCTCAACCTAAAGCTTAAATGTATTTTTCTTGTTTTCAACTTAAGGGTGGGCTTTGGGCCCAAAAGATTGAAATAACCTTAAGTTTCCAAAAAAAGTTTGAAAACTCATTTTTTATAACTTTCCTGAAATCTGTTTCCATTTCCTTTGTATACAAAACAGTTCCCAAATTTGTTTTAAAAGACAGGCCATAAACAATTTTGTTTTCAATATTTTTATATCTGTGTATATATATCTCGCACATCATATGTATCATTTCCAATTTTGTTTTCAAAAAGATCGCCAAATTCATATACATTTATGTAGATCGTATCACGAATATACATACATGTATATATCATTTTTTTAGTTTTAAATCACTTGGCCAAAAATCCATTTTACCAATTACATGCATTTTTATTCTTTTATTAAGTCAAGTTTAAAAATCATTTGATGATAATCCTAAACTTCTACGCAAAATTCCTAAATCCTAACCATCGGGTTAGAATAATTACAGTAATTTGTGTACATATACAATACATATACAAATACAACTTATAAAAATAAAGAAGAATAGTTTAGGCTAGTGGGCCTATCGAAGCCCACTAGTTACCATTTTCACCCATGGTTGGGCCTTCAGTGCATTTAATTCATTCGTACTTGATCAAAAAGGGGTATTGGGCCTCTGGCCCAACAGAGGCTTACGAAGAAATTGGCCCGAATGGCCCACGTGGATTCCCTTGCAAAATAAAGGAGGGGAAAGGGGGAAATGCAGTTAGGAAGTACCTAGACGAAATAAATAAATTAACAAGAGCTTAAAGAAGAAATACAACCCTATATATCATGTATACATATATACGTGTCAAGTACATTTACTATACTTAGCAAAAACAAACAAACAAGAATAAAAGCCTAAAACAGAAAAACAAATCAGGGAACAGACCCAAATAGGATAGAATCAACAAGCCATAAGGGGAAATCCCAATTCAATGATATAAGAGAACAAATAAAAGGGTCAGGCCCAAATTTTTATCAACAATGTCTTTAAGTCCAAATTATGAAGATATTCCATCGGTATACAAGATATAGCACCTTATATGTACCAAGGCTTATTTAAACTGTATATATCTCATATATCCCACATATATAATGCAATAACAATATAGTCGGTACCTTCTTCTAACTCCTAACAGCCTCAACAGAGAAAGGATAAGTTCCTTTTATGCATATATACATGACTTTAACCCCTTTTTAAAATATAGTTTTAAGTAGATTGATCTTCAAACTTAATGATTTAGCTTTAACCATAATTTTCAACACAAACAGGAAGGACATTACAACTATAACTTCTCTAGGGTGACATATAAAAGATTTTACACCATTTTCAACTCCTTAAGTCAGTTACCATTTGTTCAGGCCAAGACATAAACATTCCACTTTAGAATAAACCAAAATCCAGAGAGTAATTTCATTATAGGATCCTGTAGAGGTACTAAGGGAACACACAAATTATGAAGGCAAGAAAAGGGATAAAGGCAAAGTAGAAGCCCCAAATGTCATATAGGCTGGCTATTTAGTCTAAATAATCAACAGAAAATCTCAAACAAGCGTACATACTCTTTCAAACAGTATATGAGACCAAAGGGAGTGAGGGGACGGGATATGTAATGGTTCAGGCTTAAAGATAAAGTCATTTAGCCTATCCCTTGAATGAGTTACTTTTAATATAACTTTTACTTCAACCAAACTTAGCAAACCAACATGCTTTACTCAAATGGCAATGTAAATACAACTATGAAGATAAGCATGAGGGAAGACAAATACTATAGTTGTTACATTATACATAGCCAATATATAAGACTCAAATTGAGACAAAATAGGAACTGTCATCTTTTAGGTCACACAAACAGACAGCAAAATATGTGGAGTGACTTTGTAATATCCACAGCAGCAAGAACACAATGCACACAAAAATGTAAAGAATATCATGGGACCAAGCAGGGACAATTCTTATCTTTGCAACCTAAACCTCATCATTTCAACTTAGCAAATTGCATCTTACACAGAGTCCTTCTTTCCTCTTCAACAGAGTCTTAGAGGGTCCTATGAGACATGACTCAATATGGAGGAACCCCCTCAGCAAAAGATTAGTGGTACCAGAGTTTGTGTAACAACTTGCTTGATCGTTATGCGGGTTTTGAGCATTCTACCCTTGCTAGTACTTTCCTGAGGTTAGAAATGACAGAACTTAAATAATTTCGTCATGTTGCATGTTGTGTTTTGTGAATTATAAGTGACTCTGTGATGTATTTTTAACTTGGTTTTGTAGCTGGCTTGTGTTCATAAGACCTTTGAATGATTTTGAGAGATAAGTATAAAAATGTAGGAAATTTCGCGCTCACTGCCTAAAATACATCGCTGCAGCCGAAAGATTTCCACTGCAAGGAGGCCGCTACAGCGAGTAGGGGTTTCGCTGTAGCGAAGGGTTGGATTTTTCAAAGGCCCGCTGTAGTGAAGGGTTGGATTTTTTAAAGGCCCGTTGTAGCGAGGCCGCTGCAGCGGTCCTCATTAAGTCAGAAACCTTAGTTAAATACCTTATTTCGACGCCACTCCTCACATAACTCCAAAAACAGTTCCCAAGAAATCTTGAGGTGAATTTTCTAAGGCAAGGTCAATACTCTTCATTAAGGAAACTTTCCACCATTAATCTCGTTAGTTCTTTAATCGTACTAACTCCTAGCACCAAATAAAAGCTAGTTTGGGGAGAATTGAAAGGTTAAAACACCTAAGTCCATAAAACCCTAGAATATTAATGGGTTATTGTTTATTGTTGTTTAATCATCTAAGAGTAGTGATTATCACTTCATAGCATAAGAATTGGATATTCAATGATGGAAATTGTTTTTTAAGACCTAGGGTTCTAATAAAAATGGGAACTTTGGCTAAAATTAGAACTGTAGGGTTGAATTTATTATAGAACCCACAAATTGAGTTAATACTCCTTTACTTACTTAGTATTATGATTTCTGAACATTGAACATTCTAAGGCATTGCAAAAGGGAATGGTTGTTGCGAAGTGATTCCATTGCTCAAATCTGCTTTGAGGTAGGTCATGGTTTACTTGTGTTACACTTTGATTAATTGATTGTATATGTCGTAGAATTTATGGGAGAAAGCATGTCTAGGTCTTCGGACTTGGATTTTGGTGATCGTTGTTAGTTGTATGACTAAATTGTGTGAAGTGATTCTCAATTGTTTAGGTTGATAAACTTGAATTATATTCTTGAGACTGTTGAAAGGGAGGTGTTCATATATACCCTTTAGAGATGAATTGAGATAGCTACATATTATATTATTATTGAGCAGATTATTTGTGATTCTTATTATGGATTGTGTTATTTGCTTATATTTCGTTGGTGTTGATTTGACACGTGTATTTGAGCTATTCTTGTAATGTGATTATGAGACATTTTTTGTTGATGATTGAGATGGAACATATACATCTCTTACGGCACATTTGATAGGGGGTGACGTAGCCTAGTTATGAGCTAGTGGTCCGAGGTTCATTCCGAAAAGAGTGGTACATAGACACCACGGGTCCCCTGAAGGTTATGGCTATTTGGGGAAAAATACCATTTAGCATGTGTGTACAGTTATGTGACAGAGCTGGAAACTTTATTGTTTATTGTTTTACTTTCGGCTTGAGTATTGGTATTTCATTATTGGTAATTGGTGATTGATTCTGAAAGAGGATTATTTGAGGATATTTATTGTGATCCATGTTTATTGTGCCTGTCTGCCTATTCCATTGATTTTATGTGTGTAAGCAGGATACTAATCTTAGTCGGCCTATGATACCTACTAGTGCGTGTTGTTTGTACTGACCTACACTTGCTGCACTATTTTTTGTGAGTGTAGATTTTGAGCCAGAGACGTCTTCCAGACCTCACATCTAGTTGAGGCTATTCGTTACCAAGATCAGAGGGTGAGCTCCTATTCGTGAAATATCGCCTGAAGATCTTTCTTTATTTCAGATGTCTATCTTTCATCCCAAATATTATGTTTTTTTTTAGACAGTATCTTTTTTCTTTAGACATTTTTGGTTAGAGTCCTTGTACGGTGACTTTTAGATTTTTAGGGATGTAATAGCTAGATTTTCGCATTCGCTATTTTATTTATTTTATTGTCAGACATCTTATTCCATTATTCGTGAGCAATGTTTATTATTTGGTTTAAGTAATTGAAATTGGCTTAATAATGGGTTAAGGGATTGGTTCGCCCACTATAGGACTTGTGTGGGTTCCACTCACGTCTGTTGGGACGTGACAAAGTTGGTATCAGAGCTTTAGGTTCGTTGATCTCATCGTACAAGGACATATCTAGTAGAGTCCTACAGATCGATATGGAGACGTTTGTACTTATCTTCGGGAGGCTATGGGACACTAGAAAACTTTAATTTTTTTCTTTCTTTCGTGCTACTTGATTCCAATTGTTATCTGGATAATTCAAATTGGTATCTGACTATTTTTTCTATTCTCTTACAGATGGTGAGGGCTGGGGCCACAACTCGCGGGGGAGGTCAGGCCGCTGGGGCTGCAGTTCGTGGAGGAGGCCAGGCCAGAGGTCGTAGACATGGTAGAGGCAGTGGATCAGCAGTACTGGCCAGGGGCGGGGCTTCTGCGGCTGGTCAACAACACGTTGAGTCACCTGAGCCTCAGGAAATACCAGATGAGGCGGCAGATTTTGTAGCTGCACCAGCTCAGCCAGGTATAATTGCTACCACAGTGCTATCAGATGTTATGGTCCGAGTGCTGAACCTACTGAATGGCTTAGCAGAGGCAAGTGTGTTACCTGCAGCAGAAGGTAATTAGGGTGCGAGAGCAGGTGCTCTGGCTCAGGCTCTAACTCAGGCACCAGTGGCACAGTATGCTGCAGCTGTGGCTCCGTGCTTGGGTGAGGCCCCAGGACCTGAGTTATTTCCTAGACGAGTAGGAGGACCAGTGATGACAGGTGATGAGCACGATTTATTTTAGAGGCTCACTAAGATGAAGCCTCCAGAGTTCTATGGCACTGAGACGGAGGATAATACGAGTTCATTATTGATTGCCACAAGAGGCTCCATAAGATGGGGGCAGTTGAGAGGTATGGGGTAGAGTTTGTGACTTTTCAGCTCATGGGAGATGCAAAGTTATAGTGGAGGGCGTTTTTAGAATGTAGTTCAGCGAATTTTCCTTCGTCGACTTGGACTCAGTTCTTCTATATTTTTCTTGAGAATTATGTTCCTCATACCTTGAGGGACAAGAGGCGTGATGAGTTCAGTAATATCGAGCCGAGTAACTCTTCTGTCGCTGCTTACGAGTACCTATTTCACTCTTTGGCTCATTATTCTCTCTAGCATTTGCATACTGAAGAGGAGAGGGTTAGACATTTCGTGAAGGGATTGAATACTGCCCTTCAATTGTCGGCTCTTCAGCTTATGACTAGAGGTTGTTCTTTTCAGGAGGTTGTGGATCACGTGCAGACTGTTGAGGGTTTCCATCAAGATGGCTACAACAAACATTTAGACAAGAAGGCCCAAAAGGGTGGTGAAGTCAGCGGTACATTTTCTAAGTGACAGGGATCCCAGAGTTACTCGGGTCATTAGGTTCAGCAGACTATGCCGACCTTGTTGGAGGCTTTTGTGGAGTCGTTCAGTACTCGATCAACCAGGCAAAGGGCTCTTAGTACCGAGTTCCAGATCAGGGAGGTTTTTCAGCTTCTTCGGTGTCAGGTCAGAGGCCTACTTTTGATCGTGCCTGCTTTGAGTGTGGCGAGCAGGGGCACATCAAGAGGTTTTGTCCTAGACTCAGACAAGGTAACCAAAGTGGTCAGTTTTAGGCTACCAGGCCCCCAGTTGCCTCGGTTAGAGGAGGAGGGGTCTTTTATTGGGAACCGTGCTCAGATTAGACGGGGTTGTAACATGATAGGTAGAGGTGGCGCTCAGCCTAACAGGGGAGGTTATCAGTCTAGCAGAAGTGGATATTAGTCTGGTAAAGGGTGGTTCTCAGACGGTTCAGGGGCACCGTAGAGGTTCTCAAGCTAGTGGTAGGCATGCCCATTACTATGCTATGCCAGGCAGGCTAGAGGTCGAGGGATTAGATGCAGTTATCATAGGTGCTATCTCAGTCTGTCGCCGACAATCTTCTGCACAATTTAATTCGGGCTGCACGTTTTCCTATGTGTCTACTTACTTTTCTAGGAGTTTTGATACTACTTGTGACTTGCTTATTACTCCTATCCTTGTGTCTACTATGATTGGAGATTTTGTAGTTGTAGATAAAGTGTTTAATTCTTGCACTGTTATGATTATGGGTTATGGTACCTGGGTAGACTTAATGACTTTAGACATGGTAGATTTCGATGTTATTCTAGGTATGCTTTGGCTAGCTCCCTACCATGCGATTCTAGACTGTCACGCTAAAACCGTGATAACAACGAGGTTAGGGAGATCCCAAATTTATAATTAAAATATAAGAAGTGCGGAAGCAAATATAGAAAAGAATTTAAAAACTAGAAAATAAAAGATATGGGAAATTCGAAGGAACAATCCACGAATTTCCAAGAACGTTATTTCTAAAGTCTTGACAAGATCCAAGTAACAACGTATAGATTTATAGGAAGAAATCTAACGCCTTTACTTGAGATAACAAATCAAAAACAGTAGATTAGGATCCTGACCGCTTTGTGAGTAACTTAAGATAACAATTAGTATTTAGAACTAACCGCCTTCGAAAGAATACCAAAAAGAAATCAAAGATATCAAGGAAGAAATTATCTTACTACCTTGAACTAGGAACTAGTTAGGTTGAAAGATAAATCCTAAAGTAATGCCACAAAGGTTCAAAAGAACTCTCAATAAAATATATTCTTCAAAATCTGATTTACAATGGATGACAATCACCCCTATATATAGTTGTAAAGGAAGGAACTAGTCCAAATAGAAATAAATGGGAATTATCTTTCCTAGAAACATAGAAGACTTCCCATACTAGGACCAATGTAGTCAACATAGATTAAAACAACCTAGAAGACTACCCACACTTGGACCAATGCAAGTCAACATAGATTAAAACAACAATTAATTATTTATTCTAGAAACTAATTTGGGCCAATTTGGGCTGCTGGAAACTTCTTCTTTTGGGGCTGATTTGGGCCTCATTTCATCTCACTTTGGACTTTAATTTGGGCCTCCAAATAAGTGTAAGACTTGAGGAAAAAATCTGAATTGGGCTGGAGCTCTTCTTCCATCACAAGACACTTTTGAATTGTTGATTGCAGCCCATTAAGCTTGTCTTGCAATTTCCTCGTTTGAGATCTTGTCATGGGTCTTCTTGGAACTTCCATATCTTCATCCACGTCCTTCAATAATTCTGAGCTACCATGGATGCTATCAAATCGTCACCTTAGCTATGCCCGAAATACCTAGACTTGAGTTGAAAGTAAACCTTAATCCCTCCCCAAAGAAAATTATCTCTTATGTTCATGCTAAGAAACTCGTTGAGAAGGGGTGTTTGGCTTATTTGGCGCATATTCGTGATACTGATGCTGAGACTCCACCACTTCATTCAGTTCCTGTAGTTTATGAGTTTGCAGAGGTGTTTCCTGCGGACTTACTTGGTATGCTACAAAACCGTGATATTTATTTATGCATTGACTTAGAGCCAGGGACTCACCCTATTTCCATTCCTCCATATTGTATGGCTCCAGCAGAGTTGAGGGAATTGAAGGAACAACTTCAGGACCTTCTCAGTGAAGGTTTTATTCGTCCGAGCATCTCTCCGTGGGGCGCTCCTGTGCTTTTTGTGAAAAAGAAGGATGGGACTATACAGATGTGCATTGATTACCGCCAGTTAGATAAAATCACCATTCAAAATAAATATCCTATTCCTCACATTAATGATCTATTTGACCAGCTTCAGGGAGCATGTGTGTTCTCTAAAATTGACTTGAGATCGGGCTACCATTAGTTAATGATTCAGGCTAAGGATATCCCTAAGAAAGCCTTCCGGATTAGATACTGGCATTATGAATTTCTTGTCATGTCTTTCGGGCTCACTAATTCCCCTGCTGCTTTTATGGATTTGATGAACTGAATTTTTAAGCCATTCTTAGATTCTTTTGTTATTGTATTTATCGATGATATATTGCTTTATTTGAAGAGCAGGGAAGATCATGAAAAACATCTGAGAGTTGTCCTTGGATTGTTGAGGGATAGGGAGTTGCATGCTAAACTCCCTAAGTGTGAATTTTGGCTTGATTCAGTGTCCTTCTTGGGGCACGTGGTTTCGAAGGAAAGGTTTATGGCTGATCCCAAAAAGATTGAAGCCGCCAGAGATTGGGCTAAGCCCATATCAGTGATAGAAATTTGTAGCTTCGTGGGTTTAGCTAGTTACTACTGCCGGTTTGTGAAGGGGTTTGCTTCCATTGCATCACACTTGACCCGTTTGAGGCAGCAAAAGGTACCTTTTCAGTGGTCCGATGAGTGTGAAGAGAGATTTCAAAAGTTCAAGACTTTGTTTACTATAACACCGATTCTTGCTTTTCCTATGGAAGGTAAGGATTTTGTGGTTTATTGTACCACTTTCCGTTCGAGTTTGGGAGATGTGTTGATGCAAGATAAGAGAGTTATTGCCTATGCTTCTATGCAATTGAATATTCATTAAAAGAATTATCCTACTCATGACTTAGAGTTGGCAACTGTGGTATTTGCATTGAAGATGTTGAGGCACTATCTTTATGATGTACCATTGTGAAATATTCAGTGATCATCATAGTCTACAGCACGTGGTTACTCAGCGGGATTTAAATTCTAGGCAGCGGAGATGGATGGAATTATTGACAGATTATGATATTACTATTTTATATCATTCTGGCAAGGCAAACGTAGTGGGGGATGCCTTGAGAAGGAAGTCAGCTAGTATGGGCAGCTTCGCTTGTTTAATCACTTTTGAGCGTCCATTTGCTAAGGAGGTTTAGACTTTGGCTAAGAGTTTGGTGAGACTTGATTTATCCAGTTCTGGCAGAGTGTTGGCTTTTATTGAGGCGAGGTCATCTCTTCTAGATCAGATTAAGGAAAAATAATGTGATGATTCGAGTTTATGCAAAATTCGGACAAGGTAATGAGTGGTGAGGCCGAGGAGGCCGTGATTGATGAAGAGGGTGTGTTGAGAATTAAGGTGCGCGTGAGCATTCCTCGAGTTGATAATTTGATTCAGACAATTTTAGAGGAATCCCACAGTTCTAGATATTCTATTCATCCTGGTGGTACGAAGATGTACCATGATCTGAGACAGCATTACTGGAGGGCTAGGATGAAGCGTGATATAGCTGATTATGTTTCCAATTGTTTAAATTGTCAGCAGGTTAAGTGCGAGAACCAAAGATCCAGTGGCACTCTTCAGAGGATGCCCATTCTTGAATGAAAGTGGGAGAGGATAGCTATGGATTTTATGGTAGGTCATCCTAAGACCTTGGGTAAGTTTGATTCGATCTGGGTCATTGTCGATTGGTTGCTAAGTCTGCACATTTTATTCCGGTCCAGCTTACCTACAAGGACGAGAAGTTAGCCAAGATCTACATTTGTGAGGTTGTTAAACTGCATGGGGTTCCTATTTTCATCATATCCGATAGGGGCATGACATTTACGTCTCGGTTTTGGAAGCATTTGCATTTGGAATTGGGTACTAGATGGGACCTTAATACAGCTTTCCACCCCCTAGACAGATGGTCAGTTTGAGTGGATGATTCAGGTTCTTTAGGACAGGTTTCGTGTGTGTGTCATTGACTTCGGTAGTCATTGGGATTTGTTTCTACCGTTGGCGGAGTTCGTGTATAATAATAGTTATTATTTGAGTATTGATATGGCTCTGTTTGAGGCACTCTGTCGAAAGAAGTGTAGATCACCTATTGGGTGGTTCGATGCATTCGAGGTGAAGCCTTAGGTACTGATATGTTGAGAGAGTCTCTAGATAAAGTGAAGGTGATTCAATAAAAGCTCTTAGCTGCTCAGAGTAGGTAGAAGGAGTATGCAGATCGAAAGGCCCGGGATCTTGAGTTTATAGTAGGGGAACAAGTGTTGCTGAAGTCTCACCCATTAAGGGTTTGATAAGATTTGGGAAGAAAGGTAAGCTTAGTCCCAGATATATTGGCCCGTTTGAGATTCTCGATCGTGTGGGGGAGGTAGCGTATGAGTTAGCTTTACCCCCAGGTTTGTCCAGTGTTCATCCGGTGTTCCATGTCACTATGCTGAAAAGGCTTCATGGTGAGGGTCCTATATCTTTCGTTGGGATTCGGTTTTGTTAGATGAGAATTTTTCCTATGAGGAAGAGCCTGTTGCTATATTAGATAAGGAGGTGCGTAAGTTGATGTTGAAAGAAACTGCGACAGTCAAGGTCCAGTGGAAGAATCATCCTGTTGAGGAAGCCACGTGGGAGACCAAGTCAGATATGCATAATAAGTATCCCTATCTCTTCGCTGAGTCAGGTACCTTTTCCCTTATTTCCTTCTCTTTTGTCCGTTCGGGGACTAACAGTTGTTTAATTGGTATCTGATGTAACGACCCACTTGGTCGTTATGCGTGTTTTAACCATTCTACCCTAGCTAGTACTTTCCTGAGGTTAGAAATTAGTGGACTTAAATAATTTGATCATATTGTATGTTGTGTTTTGTGACTTATAAGTAACTCTACGATGTGTTTTTAACTTGGTTTGTTGCTGGCTTGTGTTCATAAGGCCTTAGAATGATTTTGAGAGACTAAGCATAAAAATGTAGGAAATTTAGTGCTCACTGCCTAAAATCCATCGCTGTAGCGGCAGGATTTCTACTGCACCGATGCCGTTGCAGCGAATAGGGGTCTCGCTGCACTAAAGGGTTGGATTTCTCAAAGGCCTACTGCAGCGAAGGTTGTTCTCGCTGCAGCGAGGCTACTGAAGCGGTCCTCATTAAATCAGAAACCTTAATTAAATACCTTATTTCGATCCCACTCCTCACATAACTCCAAAAACAGTTCCAAAGAACCCTTAAGGTGAATGTTCTAAGGCAAGGTCAATACTCTTCATCAAGGTAACTTTCCATCATTAATCTCGTTAGTTTTTTAATCGTATTAACTCCTAGCACCAAATAAAAGCTAGTTTGGGGAGAATGGAATGGTTAGAACACCTAAGTCCATGAAACCCTAGATTATTAATGGGTTATTTTTTATTATTGTTTAATCATCTAAGAGTAGATATTATCACTTCATAGCATGAGAATTGGATATTCAATGATGGAAATTGTTAGTTGAGACCTAGGGTTCTAATAAAAATGGGAACTTTGGCTAAAACCGGATTTGTAGGGTTGAATTGATTATAGAACCCACAAATTGAGTTAATACTTCTTTACTTACTTAGTATTATGATTTCTGAACATTGAACATTCTAAGGCATTGCAAAAGGGAATGGCTGTTGCGAAGTGATTCAATTCCTCAAATATGCTTTGAGGTAGGTTACAGTTTATTTGAGTTAGACTTTGATTTGTTGATTTTATATGTCGTAGAATTTATGGGAGAAACCATTTCTAGGTCTTCGGACTTGGAGTTTGGTGATCGTTATTAGTTGTATGACTAAATTGTGTGAAGTGATTCTCAATTGTTGAGGTTGATAAACTTGAATTATATTCTTGAGACTGTTGAAAGGGAGGTGTTCATATATACCCTTTAGAGATGAATTGAGATAGCTACATATTATATTATTAAGTAGATTATTTGTGAGTCTTATTGTGGATTGTGTTATTTGCTTATACCTCATTGGTGTTGACTTGACACGTGTATTTGAGCTATTCTTGTGATGTGATTATGAGGCATTTATTGATGATGCTTGAGATGGAACATATACATCTCTGAGTATGTAAAGCATGAAATACAGAAAACAGAACCATAATCGAAATGAATAGTACAAGAGTGAGTACATTATCCAGATTACCAAAGCGCTTATTTTCCAATCACGAATCGTGTATGCAGATGTCATATGTCAGAAAAAGTACAGATCCAGAATATCAGAATGATTGTTTCCCAAGCACAGATCATATATGCCGAAGTCATATGTCAGAAGAAGTACGGATCCAGAGTGTCAGAATGTTTGTTTTCCAGACACAGATTATGTATATCAGAATCTTATATCGTATGTGTGCATATAACAGATCCCAGCCCTCTCGTGAGGGACGCGGTGAACAGAATCATATAACAGATCCCGGCCCTCTGGTAAGGGACGCGATGAACAGAATCATCATATGCCAAAATCATATATCATATATGCATGTAACAGATCCCGTCCCTTTAGTGAGGGATGCGGTGAACAAAATTATCAATGCATGTTAGAATCATATACCATATATGCAGATAACAGATCCCGGCCCTCTATTGCGGAACGCGGTGAACAGAATCATCATATGTCATCCTGGTCGCCATCCCCATATCATCATATATAGATATACATATAACAAAACCCGGCCCGCAAGGGAGAGGGACGCGGTGAACAATGCAGAGGAAGGCGCACGATAACAGAACCTGGCCCGGGACGCAGTGAATAACATACTGAGACTTGCACGAACAGAGTAGTGCGAAACATGCACACAAATCCAGAATCGATAGATACATACACTTACCGAGGTTCGAAGGATCATAAACACGTTTCAAGTCAATCGGAGTTAGTATATGAAAGTTACAGACATTTTTACCACAGAACTTTTACGAACATTTCAAAGCAAATCCGAGATCTTTTACGGAAGTTAGGGACATTTTACTACAGAAACCTTTTTGAACGTTCCAGAAGCTATTTTTGGAAAATCAAAGCAACAATCATATTAGGTACCTTTTGAATATCGTTATGGATCGAATCAAATAAAGCTTTTGGAACCATATGTATGTATCAAAATAAATCAAAGACTCAACGGAATAATCAAACGTGCTATCAAAATCCAAACATTAGTCATACCAATATCTCTCGAATGCCATACGAAAATATATCAAACAAAACTTCGGACATTAACACATACAAAACTCTTTAAGGAACAAAACTCTTCATGCTCATCTCGTTGTCCAATCCTATAATAAGATCGATCATATGGAATATACTCATATCAAGAAGTGAATAAGAATCGTAAACAAACTCAGAATCAAAGAATAGAGTAATCCCCAGAGTACATATCATACCTTATTTGGCTCTAGGACATGCCAAAAGAAAGAAAGGGTAAGCCTTACATACCTGTTTGACTGCTTATGTTACACCTCGAAAAATTTTCCGTTGGCACGCAAGTAAACGAACTAGTGAGGAATGACATTTGATGACCCTAGTTGAGATTCTAAAGATGTTAGAGATGAGGGAAGAGGTTTTCCAAGAGAAGGCAAAAGTATTTGATAAGTATCGGAAAGGGATTACGAGCAACGAGTTAGCCAGGACTTAGTGATGTCTTGGAGAAGAGTTATAACATCCCTTAGATTGGTATTGAAGTGTTGAACAAGTGTTAAGAAGGTTCCGCAAGGATTGAAGATCAAACGAAGTGATGAGAATAAGTTCAGTGAACTGATGAGTTTTACGGCTCATTATACGGACTGTATAATGTTTTACGGACCGTATAATGGACCGTAAAACCATCACAGTAGAGGTTGGTTGTTGGTGGAATTTTACGGTCAGTTATACGGACCGTATAAATTTATACGGACCGTATAACGAACCGTCAAATGGTCACAGTGAAGGGGTGCAGGCAGACCCATTTCATGGTCTATCATACGGACCGTATAACCATTATACAGACTGTATAATGGAACCCGACAGATCAGTGGAATGTTATTAAATAAAGGACCAAGTTCATGAAATCATTTCAACATTTCCTTCCTCTCTCTAAAACATCTCTCTACATTTATTATACAAGTTTTCAAGGATTATAAGCCATCAACAACATTAAATAAGTGAATCAAGATTAAGAATCCATCAAGGATCATCTAAAGTCAAGAAATCCAAATGGAGAAAAGCTAGGGTTTTACTCAAAGTGGAATATTATCAACTAAGGCTCGTCCCTACAACATCTAAGGTAAGATTCATGCTATTTATATGTTTTTTAAGGTATTGGAGAGTTAAAATACATGGATTGTAGAAAATATGGTAAAATGGGTCATGAATGATGAATAGTGACATTTTGAGGAATAGTTTGAGTTGAATCATGAATGTTGTTGTGTCGTGATATGAATGTGTTATAAATGGTATTAAGATCATGAACTAGACACTTTAGGCGAATGGACGAAGTTGGGTGTTATGACCTTGAATATGGGTAAATTAGAAGCAAATTGAGAAACCTAGACAATGTGGATAATGTGGATGACTAATGGCCATTGTTATGATATTAGTGAAGGTAGAAACGCTACCATTGGAAGGGAACGTGCAAGTGTAGAATAGTCCGACGAGAAGGTATGTAAGGCTAACCCTTCTTTCATAAGGCATGATTCTTGGCCAAATTCCTAATTCCTCTATATGAGTATGTTGTCTTCACATGGTTGATATTCCGAGCTCATAAGCCGTGATCCTTGATATGTGCTACGATTGTACTACGCTCCTCACACGACGAGTAGGCCTATAATGTAGACGTAACGATAATGATAATGATAGTAATAATGATGCTAAAGGTGCCTATGGGCTATTATATGTATGTGTGCCTATGAAGGGCTATAATGAGGCCCCGAGCTTATAACGCCGGGTAGAATATATGTATATGAATATGTATAAAGTATTTATATGATTACGTAACGCGCGCACACCTCTGCAGATGGTACGAATAACCCTGATGCCTTGGTAGGGCCAGGTATGTATGACCTTGAGCCTTGGTTGGCCAAGTATGTATGAAACACCGAACCTTCATGGTCGGGCAAGTTATGTATATGTATGTATATATGTGAGTACGTTATGTATATGAGATGTAAATGATTATGAGAGCAATTAAGTACGAATGTGGATGTATGTATACGGATACGCAGTAGAAATGGAATGCCCCTATGGAAAGCAAGTAAGTGCCATGATGATGATATTGTTGTCTCCCCTCCTATGTTACTGCCTAAGTTGTCTATTATGCTTCTATATTGATGTTGATCATGCTTTACATACTCAGTACATTCTTCGTACTGTCGTCCTTTTGTTTGTGGATGCTGCGTCATGCCCGCAGGTGCACAGGGAGACAGACTGGACTCATAGTTGCTTATTCAGAGATTGCATAGCAGAGCTCCATCTCATTTGGAGCCATAGCTTTTGGGTACTTATACTTTTGTGTACATAGTTATGGGCATAGCGGGGTCCTGTCCCGCTCATGTGATATGTTATACTCTTAGAGGCTCGTAGTCACGTGTATGTGGTTAGTTATGTCTGGCCTGTCGGCCTATATTTTGTATATCATTTTGTTGGCCTCGTCGGCCCATGTACATTGTTGTGGCATAGCTGCCTATGATGATTAAAGATGTTGTCGTCCAATGGGACTAGTATGATTGATGCTTAGAGATGTTTGATTAATGATGTGGCTCACCTAGATGCAAGCAAAAGTATAAGTTAAAGGGTGCCCGGGTGGACTAGCACCGGGTGCTCGTTGCGGCCCCCTAGGCGGGTCGTGACAGCTTATAAGCTATGCTTATTCGTCCAAGCTTGTAAGTCTACACTTAAAAGGAATTTATGCTAATGTTAGCCTTTTCGTCGCACATTTGTACCATAGTTCAAATCATACTATTTTATATTCTGCCGAAAATCGGGCAGCATCTCCCCTGTTTATATGCCTAGCCCGAATTCTCAATTCAGCAACCAACAACAACAACAACAATACCAACATTAATCATAATATTTCCAATACCAACGTATGCCATAAAACAGCCCACACATTATTTTCTAATTTCCTCAACCAACCAAATTTGCGATATAACTATTTAATAATTTTATTTCCGTAAGGGAGTCAAAATTAATACTAACAACATCAATAACGACATCCTCCACATTCTACAAGTTGAATACATTTATTTTCATTCAAAATTCTCTTCAAATCTCATTCCATAATTCACAACGCCAACAAACGAATTTATCACACTATTTTCTCTGTTCTAGTTCGGTAGAACTCTAAATAAACTTATTAGCAATGAAAAGGAACCTTAATCTTACCTCAAGTGTGCAGCCACCACGTCCACCCCCTTCTTTTTGGTTGATTTTTAGTTCAAATTGGAGGCAACGCAACATAGAACACTTTTCTCTTCACGGGCTTCGGGATTCGGGGCTCAGATTTTGGTCAAAATTGATCTTTTCTCTCTAAGCTCTCTTCTCTATTTTCTCCAGAATTTTCTGGGTGTTTTGTTCTGAAAAATGAGGAGAAAAGGCTGATATATCACTTAAATAAACATGGGTCATGGGCCTAACCCGGTTGGGCCCGGATTGGGCCTAGCCCACTGACCGGCCTGCCTTAAAACGTCCATATCTCCTTATATCGATGTCACTTGTGGACCCAAGACCTATGGTTGGAAAGATAATTCAATTATCTACAACATCTATTTCTTGGTAGTTTTCCAAATTCCAAACTTATAATACCGTTTTTGCCCATCGAAGTCAGATCACCCGAAAACGTTACTTAAAAATATTTGTTTGGAGGACTTCCACTTTGATTTGGCTCAAGGGTCCTTCTTGAGTTGTGTTTAACTTCACATATGTGATTCATATAACTTGTCACGTGTTCCAAAAAAATCTCGATGTGTGGGCCCCACCTCCGTTTACGAATAGTCCGGCATACAAAAAAATACGAAATATAATACTATCAACGTGAGTTTAAATTATGTAGTAACAATGTGATTGTCAATGTTTGAGGAAGCACGTGTCACGCTCAGGCTCTGAAAATGCGGGGTATAACACGAGCTTATTATACGATTGAATAATAAACAAAGCATAACTCTTTCTTGTTTTCTTTTAAAAGAGTTCTGTAAGTAGTAATGTCCCTAACTTTCGTAGGTGGTCTCGGATTGTTTTGGAAATGTTCGTAGAGGTTTCTATAATGAATAACGTTCTTAACTTTCATATGCTAACTCAGATTGTTTTGGAAACGTTCATGGAGGTTTCTATAATGAATAATGTCAATAACTTTCTTATGCTAACTCGGATTGACTTGAAACGTGTTTATGGTTTACTAATGATTTCGAGAAAATTAGTTTTATGCTAAAGGAAACATAAAGTTAGATTTTCAAAACCACTCCGAAGGGGGTGCGAGATTTTACTATTTAGATTTTCAAACCACTCTGAAGGGGGTGCGAGATTCTACTATTTCGTTTCATTTACGATTTATGTTTACACTCCATAGCATCATTTCTTTGTATTGATATTCGTGGATTAAGTTGTGTTGACACCATCATCATTATTATGCCAGAAGCGGCATGCCCGAAGGAGCCATCCTTATTATTATGTCGGAACCGGCATGCCCGAAGGGGCCATCACTATTATTGATACAATAACGGATACGCGGAAGCAATAAAATGACAAGGAAAGTAAATGATAGATAGATTGACACAAGAAAATGGAATTAAAAGCAACCTAAAGGTGTATCAAACCTAAAGACCTCAATTAATTAGCATAAACAAGCACCAACCTCTTAGGATGACCTCAAGGGAATTGAATTCCCAAGCAACCAATCCTCTCACAATCAAAGGTTCAACAAGAGCCATCCATGGCCTCTCTACAAGTTTCTCTCTCTAGAGACAACTCTCTCAAAAATCACTCATCTTTTCTTCCAAATGTCAAAAGTCCTAAATGAAATGAAAGACTAACTATTTATACTAACTAAATAATAGAAGACCCTATTATTACATAAATGCCATTAATGAGGCAAGGGCCTTGTTTGGCTTGTCTTGTGGAGATGGAAATCTTGAATTTCCGAATGTGGCCTCTCATAAACATAGCCTTCCCTGCTCGGTGGCCACTTAATGCTCTTCCATCTCGCATCCGTCCTCTCCATGCTATTATCCAAACTTTGACTCCACGGGACGGTCCTCGAAATGTCTTTGAGGCAACTCGGCTTGTATCATTCTCCCCTTCTTGAAAAGGATTCGTCCTCGAATCTATACCTTGCAAAACCATAAAGGAGACAAACAAAAACCAAGTCCTCAAAGGATGAGGGTTAGTGTTAAGGTGGACCAACCTACCACCATGCCAAGTAAGCACAAATTTTTGATATAGCCAAGTATCAACCATTTTCAAGCAAAATA
Source organism: Lycium barbarum (assembly GCF_019175385.1). Taxonomy (NCBI): domain Eukaryota; kingdom Viridiplantae; phylum Streptophyta; class Magnoliopsida; order Solanales; family Solanaceae; genus Lycium; species Lycium barbarum. The sequence continues at coordinate 140,612 of NW_026843474.1, forward strand.
AGCTCTTAAGTAGAGTACTAAGAACTTGGCTATCCCAAAGATCAGGAAATGAGGATATTCTCAGAGAACCAATGATTTCAAGAAACCAAGTTGGCATAAAACACAAATAATCTTCATTTGCAAAAAGATACCATTCACACAAAGTGAAGATTTCACCGGGGTCAAAAGGAAAAGATACCCACATATCACGGGCAAGGCAACAAGAACCACCTTCCCTTTTCAAACAAAGACTCCCCCAAGATAGTGCTCTCAAATCACACAAGGTGTCGCCCGGATCAAAGGGAACGAACATCCATCTAGTGTGGTCAAGAACACAATCGACTAGATCATAAGAGCCTTCTCCCACATAAGATGCACACCCTATTTGCTCAAGAATGTCATCATATGCAAACAAGTAATAAAGAAAGGTATCACGTAAAATGACTTCCTCATCAATATCACTCCCCAATGTAACCTCACCATACGGTTCAAGGACAAGATTATCCAAGGGGTTACTATGAAGTTGAACATGAAAGGAAGAATTTGCAATTTCTAGATAAGAATTACCTTTCTTTGTAACACTCCCCTTCTCCACAAATGGATCACAATTCCTCAAAGGAAGATCTCCATCATAGGAAAGCGTGTCTTCATCCCATAGTGGGTTACATATCACATTATAGCCTCCAAAGGAAACTAAACGTTCAACATTACCAAACATCCCACTAGGTTTATCACTCTCACTAGTCATGTCATCCTCAAATAAAACATTATCCTTTACAAGAGAGTAATCAATGAACAATGAGGAGTCAAAGCATGTCATTTCACTCTCAAAAGGACCAATGTTATCTTTCAATGTATTTTTGCTCACATGACTATCTACATGACACGCATCACCACTACAACTTGGAGTCTTATCACATGACACTAGAGTACGATCAAGAGACCCATTTTGACATGAAACAAATAAGGGTGAGATGTCACATTCTTTCAATTGACCAACTATATCAACATTATCACTAACTAGAGGTACATTAAACACATCACAAGGATCCTCAAGTAGTGAATTATCATTAGAAGCAAGTTGATCAACACTAGTTCGTAGTATGTCAAACTCGCAAGGATTACTAACATGATGACCACATGACATTGTACTACCAATCAATTCACAAGTGTCAACACTAGGTGGACACAAATCGATCTTGCAAGAAGAATCAATTTTGTCATCTAAAGGATCAACTAGTGTTTGAGCACCTTCATTCGATAATGCACTATCATTCAAAGCACAAGTGTCAACACTAGGTGGACACAAATCGACCTTACAAGAAGGAACAATTCGGTCATCAATAGGATCAACTAGTGTGGGGACACTTTCGACAATGGCATTAGCAATACATGGCAAAGGAGCATTAGGCTTAACACAAGGCAAACCGACTTTCATGCTTGACTTGACATTAAAATCACACAAAGATGTAGGAGTATAAGGATAAGTGATCTTACCTTGGTGTTCATGCAAGCTCCTTTGACCAATGGAAGGAATGGTTGTGGTCGCCGTCTTTGCCTTCAAGCACGGGGTTCTCTCAAAAGAGGTACCCCTCAAAGATTCATTTCTTCTCACACGTGGCTTGGGATATTGGCTTCTCAATATCCTTTTCATGTCCTCCCAAGTTTTGATGGGACTCCTCACTTGTCTCCCACAACTTTTCACATACTCCCAATATTTGACAAGCTTTGAGTCAAAAGTTTGAACGGCTAAGTCCATCTTCCTTAGTCGTGAGTAGTTGTAGCTAGCAAAGATTTCATCCATCATGAGTTCCCATTCATAGAACTCTTCACCACTAGCGCTCATACATAGGGTAGGCCAACGTACATTGGGCTCTTGCACTTTTATCCTTGGATTCGTTCTATGAAGTATGTTTGGAAATAGAGGTGTCCCCCGTTCATTCACAACATACTTATGCCAATTTTGTTCATCCGCAATCCCATGGTCTTCAAACCAAGCAAACCCAAAGCACATGTCACAATTGTCCATAGGGAGTATTTCGCAACACACTTTCTCATGGTATTCCCCATAAGAGAAAGGTACATATGCCACATTAGTTAACCTTCCCTTTTGCTTTGCCCTTTTCACTATAGATAACCCCAACCCAACCACAAGACGAGGAGTGACATAACATTCACTAAAGTAGTCATCAATTTCAAGACGAATCCTCTCCTCTTTCAACACCCTCACTAGCATTGAGTGACATCTTCTATCCATGGAGTAGTACCTGCAAAGAATACTTAGCAAACACGTTAGTAGTAAAGAAACCTCACCACACTCGTGTTTACACTCTTTTGTGCTTGGCTAGCACCACTCGAATGAGCTCACACACTCTTGCCTTTTACCACTCAATTGGATAAGCCGATGTTGATTCTCTATTGGATTCAGTTGGTTGCACAGTGCACAATTGCGACTCGAGATCGGAATGGATTCTTGTTAGACTCGAAGAAAGACGGACGACTCAATTCAAACAAACGCACTTGAGCCAAGAAATTAACAACGAAGCAAAAACGAAGAAAAGCACGAAAGAATTGGCACGAAAGAAATGCGAACACAAGAACTAGCAAACACAAGTAGGAACAACTACTACATGCCTACTAGTAAAGAGACACAAGAAAATTGAATGCAAAAATCGGGAAAATAACTAAAATTTCGGGCCCGGGTAGGTGATAACTTGAAAACACGACCAGGAGGCCCCAATTGATCCAAGGTATCAATTTGAAGTAATGAATTTTTTTGAATTTTTTTTTTTTTTTTTGTTCCCTAACAAAGGATTAGGGACACAAAACCATCAACTAAGGATCAAGATTTTTTTTCGTTTTGAGAAGTTGAATCAAAGAGAAAAAAGAAAAAAAAAGAAAAAAAAACTAAATTTGTGCAACCTGCGACACTTGTGCATAACATGCGACTCGCATGTTCAACATGCGAGTGCGATGTGCGTTTCGCAGATGATGCAACCAAGGTGTCAACGCTCTGTCACAGGATGCGACACCATGTGCGATTCGCATGTTCAACATGCGATGAAATATGCGAGTCGCACATGCTGCCACCAAAATCCCAACTCTCTGTCGTCAAGTGCGACACAACCTGCGACTCGCAGGTTCAACATGCGACTCGCATGTAGTGTCGCAGATGGGCCAATGCGATTTTTTTTTTTTTTTTTTTTTTTTGCAAAAATCAGAAATTTAGATCCACAAACACTTTTGATGAACTAAGTATTTCTGATTTTTTTTGATTTTTTTTTTTTTTGTTTTTGGCCCTCTAACACTTTTTCACAACTTTATTTCACAACTTTTGGATCAAATGGACCTTTGGAGAGTCTTCTTCCTTATGAAGATATGAAGGTCTTCAAGAACACAAGAACAAATCAAAAATTCAACTACCCTCAAATCAACTCCAAATTGGCTCAAATTTTGGATTTAAGTTCTCTTTAATGTAGAGAACAAAGCCCAATAGGGTTCAACCTTCAAGTTGACCTTCTTCAACAAGACCACTTTCAAGTTCTTGAAGTTTTGAAGTTCAACAATGGTGGAACACAAACCCTAACTCCAAATGGATTCGAAATTGAAGATTTAGAATCTAGAAACACTACGAAACTCTAATCTAACAATAGATTCAACAAAATCAACAGAAAAAAAAAATTCGTTTTTTTTTTTTTTTTTTTTTTTTTTTTAACTCCGATTTTTTTTTTTTTTGTTGTTGAATCAAAACCCAAGATTAGATTTGGTAGAACAAATCTAAACTAAGCTTTGATACCAATTGATACAATAACGGATACGCGGAAGCAATAAAATGACAAGGAAAGTAAATGATAGATAGATTGACACAAGAAAATGGAATTAAAAGCAACCTAAAGGTGTATCAAACCTAAAGACCTCAATTAATTAGCATAAACAAGCACCAACCTCTTAGGATGACCTCAAGGGAATTGAATTCCCAAGCAACCAATCCTCTCACAATCAAAGGTTCAACAAGAGCCATCCATGGCCTCTCTACAAGTTTCTCTCTCTAGAGACAACTCTCTCAAAAATCACTCATCTTTTCTTCCAAATGTCAAAAGTCCTAAATGAAATGAAAGACTAACTATTTATACTAACTAAATAATAGAAGACCCTATTATTACATAAATGCCATTAATGAGGCAAGGGCCTTGTTTGGCTTGTCTTGTGGAGATGGAAATCTTGAATTTCCGAATGTGGCCTCTCATAAACATAGCCTTCCCTGCTCGGTGGCCACTTAATGCTCTTCCATCTCGCATCCGTCCTCTCCATGCTATTATCCAAACTTTGACTCCACGGGACGGTCCTCGAAATGTCTTTGAGGCAACTCGGCTTGTATCAATTATTATGTCGGAACGGCATGCCCGAAAGGGCCATCATTATTATTATGTCGGAACCGGCATGCCCGAAGGGGCCATTATTATTATTATGTCAGGACCGGCATGCCCGAAGGGGCCATCATTATTATTATGTCGGGACCGGCATGCCCGAAGGGGCCATCATCATTATTATTATGCCGGAAGCGGCATGCCCGAAGGGGCCCTCGTCATTATTATGCCGGAAGTGGCCGTCCGAAGGGACTATCGTGATACTAAATTTATATTGTGTATTCTAGAATTTGCGTATGCTGTAATTATATTGTGTATGCTAGAATTTGGGTAAAGGCCACAGGACTTGGTTCAGAATGCTGTTTCAGGTTACTTACAGTTTGATTTCTAAACTTGTTTACTGCTGCACCTTCCTTGTGCTATGATTCAGTAATGCTTTACATATTCAGTACATATTCCGTACTGACCCCCTTTCTTCGGGGGTTGCGTTTCATGCCGCGCAGGTGCATACAGATGAGTAGAGGATATTGCTAGAAGATGTTCCAGCTGAATTGGCGAGCTCCATTTCCTTCTGGAGTGTTGCCGAGTCAGAGTACTTATGTTATGGTATTTCATCTATATTAGAGACTTTGCAGACAGTGTCCTTTGGTACGTTTGTCGAGATGTCGACAGAGTGATGTCAGCTGAACCATTTGTGTACGTTAAAAGAGCATGTATTTTAGATGATTTCAATTGGGTTAGAGTACTTATTTGATTGAAAGTTTTCATAATCGTTATAAAGATAATGATCTCTATTTGGAACAGTTTCATGTTTTTAAAAGTTTTTGAAATGACAGGTTTTGATAGAGCGAATGTCTAGGGGTTCGCTCAGCTCTGATGAGAGTCGGGTGCCCGTCATACCCTATCAGGACTGGGGTGTGACAAAAAGTTTCTCCTTAATCTCTCATTGTTCCATATATCACCTTTTTCAAGATTGTTTTAGCTCTCTATAACCATTTTGTTGAGCTGCTAGGGGATTTTGACAGTGCTATTCTCCCTCTCTTAGTTCCTTTGCTCTCTATCCTCTTGAAATAGAGCTTGTGTTTCATTTTGGGGCCCTTCACTCTGTTTTCCTCTTATAAAAAATGGGGTTGAAGAAAATATGTTTGAGAAGATTGGAGCAGGAAAAAGGGATTTATTAATCACAACTTCTGGAGACATGTTACTAGATGATGTGTTTTTTCCGAAAGTTTCTTGGAGGGTGTTTGGATTCGCTTATTTCAAGTGCTTATTGGCTTTTAAGCACTTTTCTAATTTTTGTGGTGTTTGACAAAGATAAAAAGTGCTTAAAAGCACTTACTTTTAGGCATGAAAAGTACAAAAATAAGCCAAACACCAAAAGCAAAAAGTTGGGTATTCCCAACTTATGGCTTTTGGCCTTCAGCTTATAAGCTACTTTTTAAAAGCCAATCCAAACACCCTTTTGGCTGTTAGACGAGTGCTAAGATCAAGACCGAAAGACATATGGAGTGCCTGGCCCGGACCAAAATGAAACAGCACAAGCAGGACTCGGTCTTTGTGATGATAAAAAGTAGATAATTATATATATCATTGTTGCGAAGTAAAGTGTCACGACCCAAACCCGTGGGCCATGACTAGTGCCCGAGCTAGACACTCGTATACGTACCTGTTAAATATAGACAAACTGATTCTTAAGAACAATATGGAAACTTTGCAAAGGAACCTCAAAGGTTCATAACGTCATCGTAAATAGGTATCCAGATAACCTGTCTCCTGAGGAGTCACAACTAATCAAAATATAATATGATATGCAAGCCGACAAGGCTGCCACTATATGTCAATATGATATGCAAGCTGACAAGGCTGCCACAATATATCAATACCACACGCAAGCTGACAAGGCTGCCAAAACATATCAATACCATACGTAAGCCGACAAGGCTGTCAAAACATGTCAATACCATACGTAAGTCGTGTAGCCACAGCTGAACAATACTTATACATAACCCACACATATGTATACAGACCTCTAAGAGTATCGATAGTGAAATATGATAGGACAGGGCCCCGCCGTACCCCTGGGTAAACATATATATACATCAAAAGGATCTGTACCAAAAGTCTAGGCTCCGAAACAATGGAGCTCTTCAAGACAGTTGAGTAGAAGTTCTAAGCTGGAGGATCGCCAAATCGAGTATCTGTACCTGTGGGCAAGAAACGCAAGCCCCCCCCCCCCCCCCCAAGAAAGGGGGTCAGTACGAGATATGTACTGAGTATATAAAGCATGAAATATAACAAAGAGAATCACGACTGAAATAGACATCATAGGGGACAAGTATGACATTTAAAGTACCAATACACTGGCCTTATGAAACGTAAAACATGCACGTCATTATCATATATCGTACCCGGCCCATTACGGGACTCGGTGAATAAAGTCATCACATACCATCCTTGGCGCCATTATCACATCATCATATCATCATATCATCACATCATCATATCATCATATATATACATATACCGTACCCGGCCCTCTAGTGAGGGACTCGGTGAACAATGCAGTGAACTGTGCACGAGAACATACCCGGCCCGGGACTCGGTGAAAGATATAATAACAGTATGCAAGAGCAGAGTAATGAGTAATCATATGCAAATCAAATCATCATCTGAGACTCGATAGAATAGGTAGAATGAACTAACACTCGAGTATCAACGGAGACAGTCATATCAAGCATCCCTCGAACGTCATTATGAATTATGTCGAAAGAAACTTCAGGAATCATAGGCACGTACCGAGACAATATGAAATAACTTATGGAAATCAAGAACATTAACCACCCTAGTGTCTTTAAGAATAGGAGCTTATACATTCGTCGTTTGTTCATTTCATGTAAATCATGCCAAAACAAAAGAAGGGTTAGCTTTATATACCTGTTATAGGTTAACCGTAACCAAGTTCGCTGTGTCGCCTCTTTAGCCTATTTAATATGAAAGTAACGCTATCGTTAGTAACTATACTTTCTAGCTTATAAATCTACAATCAATCACTTATAGGAGTCATTCTTTAGTTCATACTTTCTTGATTAGGATTTTGGTTAGCTAAGAACTTAACGGAAATCGGGCAGCATTTCCTCTATATAACTCGCCTAACCCGAACTTCCAATTAATCTCCTGTTATCACAGCAATACCAACAACAACAATAATAGAAATATTCATATCAAATCCTTAAAATCCAGCCCACAAACAACTCAAACAACCCAATAACCTTTCTTAATCCTTTTCCAATCCATATCATTAGCATCTAAGTTTAGACACCAAACAGATCAACATACGCTTGTATACGATATGTTATACACTTCTTTCCTCCAAATTTAGGAGCCACATCACCAACAACAAGAACAACAACACATGAACATAAAACTACACTTTTAATCCTTCAACTCAACAATTCCATATAACAACTACATCTTTAATTATCATAATTCCTTCATTTTTAACACACAATCAACGACACCATTAATCCACTTATACCATAAAATGAGAAGATCTTACCTTAATTTAATTGGAGCAAATTCTACACTCACTTGCACCAACAGCACTATTTCTTCTTCCTCAATTTGATCCCTTATGTTGCTATCACTTCCTTGGACGTGCAAACTATCTTGGAATTTAATCTAAGCCAGAAAAATACTATTTTTTTAAAAAAAAACCATGGCTGGCCGAGAGCTTGGCAGCCATGGCTATGCTCCTCCCTCTTTTTCACTTAATCTACAATTTGCAAATGAAAATGAATAGCTAAAATTAGTCATTAACTTGACTATGTATATGATGTCCATCCATAGGACACGTGCTCCCCCCCTAATGACTCATCAATTTTTATTGCTTTTTTTTTATCTTTTTTTTTTAAATTGGTGGGGCCCACTTAATTATCTTTAGCTAACTTAATTAATCTTAATTAATCACTAATCTCCACTTAATAATATAATCATAGTTAAGTAATCCCTAATCTCTATTAATATTTCTATACTAATTGAAATTTATAAACAAATCGTGCACTAATTAAAATCGAGGATTAAAAGTCCTTATTTCATATCCCAAAGATAATCTCGTCCTTAACTTATGTCAATTATCTTACGAATAATTCGACGTACAAAAATACGGGATATAACATCCTCCCCCCCTTTAGAACATTCGTCCTCGAATGTTAAATTGGTCCTATAAAGTCTTATAAGAATTTCGGGGAAGTCTCCCTTATCGCTATAACATGTAGTCTCATCTACCAATCAATATAATCAAGTGAGGAGTTTAAATTACCTGCAGGTGTAGGGAACAAGTGTCGACGTCGATTATCTGCATATGACTTCTGTCGACTCTGGGCTGCCATTAACCTTTCCTGAATAAGCTTCACTTTATCAATAGCTTGTTGAATCATGTCTGGGACTATTAATTTGGTCTCACCAACATCAAACCAGCCAATAGGTGACCTGCACTTCCTCCCATATGAGGCCTCATACGGTGCCATCTGGATACTAGAATGGTAGCTATTGTTATAATCAAACTCGATAAGTGGCAAATGATCATCCCAGATACCTCTGAAGTCAATAACACAGGCCCGCAACATATCTCCTAGCGTCTGAATAGTACGCTCGGCCTGCCCGTCAGTCTGAGGGTGAAATGTTGTACTAAGACTCACCTGTGTCCTCAATCCCTCCTGGAATGATCTCCAGAAGTTAGCTGTAAACTGAGCTCCTCTGTCTGAGATAATAGATATGGGAACCCCATAGAGTCTCACTATCTCTCTGATATATAACTTTGCATAGTCCTCAGCTGAATAAGTAGTCCTGACTGGAAGAAAATGGGCTGATTTTGTCAGCCTATCCACAATAACCCATATAGAATCATATGTTTCATGGAGTACGAGGTAAACCTGTAATGAAGTCCATGTTAATCACTTCCCATTTCCAAGTCGGGATCTCTATCTCCTGTAATAATCCACCAGGCTTCTGATGCTCGACCTTAACCTGTGACAATTCGGGCACAGAGCGACAAACTCCGTTATGTCCCTTTTCATGCCATCCCACCAATATAAACATCTGAGGTCATGATACATCTTCATTCACCCTGGATGAACAGAATAGCGGGCATAGTGTGCCTCTCCCATAACCTGTTGCCGTAGCCTTGCAACCTCAGGTACACATAATCTGCCTCTGTACCGTAGCACTCCGCTAGGTGTAACCTCGAACGGGGTCTTCTCCTTTTGAAGAGCTGCATCTCTATACTGTGCCAGGACAGGGTCCTCGTACTGGCGTCTCTTTACCTCTTTTATAATAGAGGATTCAGCAACTCCTCGAATAGAAACTCCGTCATCTCCAGAATCGACCAAACGGACTCCAAGGTGAGCTAGCTGGCAAATCTCACGGACCATCTCCTTCCGTTCTGATTGTACATCTGTCAAGCTA